>NC_092091.1:41964571-42264571 GCF_045679555.1 Salvelinus alpinus | reverse complement strand
TGTTGTTATCTGAAGTGTCAGGTGGTGTTGTGGTGGTGTTGTTGTGGTGGTGTGTTGCCCCCGGCTGCCCTCACTGCGTTGTGTCGTGGGAGTGTTGACTGAGCACTCTACTCTAACATTACTCTGGTGAGGGTTGTGTTACAGAGCCCCTGAAGGCTGCAGAGAGACAGGGAAAGGCAGAAAGAGAGATACCTCATTATCTGAAAACGACTTGTGCCTGGGTGGGGGTTTTCACATACAGTCCAGTCCTCTTTAAAGTGAACTCTGGTGTAAAAAAAAAAATGATAAAGCGACAGAACTCTGTTTTTTGTATTCACACGCCCTTGCCTTTGAATGAGGACTCAACTCTTTTACCAGTTCACTTCACCTATTTTGTGGTCCGAGTATTTTGCATTCACCAAAATAATTTTCCAACATTCACTCATTGCACTCTGAGTGCAGGACAAGCCATTCCCTCAGAACATGTTATCAGACAGATACCTACATACATGTTGGAAGCAAATAGATTGCATTTAGTTAAAAGATGAGTCCTAATAATTGTAATCAGAAGATACTATTAAGAGGTAAATATTATTGATAACAGAATAAATAGCAGAAAAATAACTGCAGATTAAATAAGGCTTTAATTGAAAATTGTACACCCAATGTAGGCTACTGAGTTTGTACCCTATGTTGTGATTTTCACCAAATATACTGAACAAAAATATAAATGCAATATGTAAAATGTTTCATGAGCTGAAATAAAAGATCCCAGAAATTTTCCATACGCACAAAAAGCTTATTTCTCTCTGTACAGAAACCCAGCCTAAAACCCCAAACAGCAATCAATGCAGGTGTAGAAGCACGGTGGCTAGGAAAAACTCCCTAAAAAGCACAGAACCTACGAAGAAACCTAGAGAGGAACCAGGCTATGAGGGGTGGCCATTCCTCTTCTGGCTTTTCCGGGTGGAAATTATAACAGAACATGGCCAAGATGTTCAAATGTTCATAGATGACCATCAGGGTCAAGTAATAATAATCACAGTGGTTGTCGAGGGTGCAACAGGTCAGCACCTCAGGAGTAAATGTCAATTGGCTTTTCATAGCCGATCATTCAGAGTATCTCTACCGCTCCTGCGGTCTCTAGAGAGTTGAAAACAGCAGGTCTGGGACAGGTAGCACGTCTGGTAAACAGGTCAGGGTTCCATAGCTGCAGGCAGAACAGTTGAAACTGGAGCAGCATTAGGGCCAGGTGGACTGGGGACAGCAAGGAGTCATCAGGCCAGGTAGTCCTGAGGCATGGTCCTAGGGCTCAGGTCCTCCAAGAGAGAGAGAGAAAGAAAGAGAGAAAGAAAGAGAGAGAGAATTAGAGAAAGCATACATAAATTCAGAAAGGACACCGGATAAGACGGTGAAATACTCCAGATATTACAGACTGACCCTAGCCCCCCGACACATAAACTACTGCAGCATAAATACTGGAGGCTGAGACAGGAGGGGTCAGGAGACACTGTAGCCCCATCCGACGATACCCCCGGACAGGGCCAAACAGGCAGGATATAACCCCACCCACTTTGCCAAAGCACAGTCCCCACACCACTAGAGGGATATCTTCAACCACCAACTTACCATCCTGAGACAAGGCCGAGTATAGCCCACAAATATCTCCGCCACGGCACAACCAAAGGTGGGGGCGCCAACCCGAACAGGAAGATCACGTCAGTGACTCAACCCACTCAAGTGACGCACCCCTCCTAGGGACGGCATGGAAGAGCACCAGTAAGCCAGTGACTCAGCCCCTGTAATAGGGATAGAGACAGAGAATCCCAGTGGAGAGAGGGGAACCAGCCAGGCAGAGACAGCAAGGGCGGTTCGTTGCTCCAGTGCCTTTCCGTTCACCTTCACACTCCTGGGCCAGACTACACTCAATCATAGGACCTACTGAAGAGATGAGTCTTCAATAAAGACTAAAAGGTTGAGACCAAGTCTGCGTCTCTCACATGGGTTGGCAGACCATTCCATAAAAATGGAGCTCTATAGGAGAAAGCCCTGCCTCCAGCTGTTTGCTTAGAAATTATAGGGACAGTAAGGAGGCCTGCGTCTTGTGACCGTAGCGTACTTGTTGGTATGTAATGGCAGGACCAAATCGGAAAGATAGGTAGGAGCAAGCCCATGTAATGCTATGTAGGTTAGCAGTAAAACCTTGAAATCAGCCCTTGCCTTAACAGGATGCCAGTGTAGAGAGGCTAGCACTGGAGTAATATGATAAAAAAATGTGGTTCTAGTCAAGATTCTAGCAGCCATGTTTAGCACTAACTGAAGTTTATTTAGTGCTTTATCCGGGGGGCCGGAAAGTAGAGCATTGCAGTAATCTAACCTAGAAGTGACAAAAGCATGGATTATTTTTGCTGCATAATTTTTGGACAAATGATGCAATCCATCCACCTGACAGGTGTGGCATATCAAGAAGCTGATTAAACAGCATGATCATTACACATGTGCACCTTGTGCTGGGGACAATAAAAGTCCACTCTAAAATATGCAGTTTTGTCACACAACGCAATGCCACAGATGTCTCAAGTTTTGAGGGAGCGTGCAATTGGCACGCGGACTGCAGGAATGTCCACCAGAGCTGTTGCCAGAGAATTGAAGGTTCATTTCTCTACCATAAGCTGCCTCCAACGTCGTTTTAGAGAGTACGTTCCAACCGGCCTCACAACCGCAGACCACGTGTAACCACGCCAGCCCAGGACCTCCACATCCGGCTTCTGCACCTCGTCGTCTGAGACCAGCCACCCGGACAGCTAATGAAACTGTGGGTTTGCACAACCAAAGCATTTCTGCCCAAACTGTCAGAAACCGTCTCAGGGAAGCTCATCTATGCATCATCCTCACCGGGGTCTTGACCTGACTGCAATTAGGCGTAGTAACCGACTTCAGTGGGCAAATGCTCACCAGGAGAAGTGTGCTCTTCACGGATGAATCCCGGGTTTCAATTGTACCGGGCAGATGACAGACAGCGTGTAGGGTGAGCGGTTTACTGATTTCAACAGTGCGAACAGAGTGCCACTTGGTAGAGTTGGGGTTATGGTATGGGCAGGCATAAGCTACGGACAACGAACACAATTGCATTTTATCAATGGAAATGTGAATGCACAGAGATACCGTGACGAGATCCTGAGGCCCATTGTGAGGGCATTCATTCGCCGCCATCACCTCATGTGTCAGCATGATAATGCACGGCCCCACGTCACAAGGATTTGTACACAATCCTTCCTGGAAGCTGAAAATGTCCCAGTTATTCCATGGCCTGCATACTCACCGAGACATGTCACCCATTGAGCATGTTTGGGATGCTCTGGATCGACATTTAAGACAGAGTGTTCCAGTTCCTGCCAATATCCAGAAACTTCGCATGGACATTGAAGAGGAGTGGGATAACATTCCACAGGCCACAATCAACAGCCTGATCAACTCTATGCAAAGGAGATGTGTCGCACTGCATGAGGTAAATGGTGGTCACACCAGATACTGACTGGCTTAAGGTATCTGTGACCACCAGATGCACATCTGTATTCCCAGTCATGAAATCCATAGATTAGGGCCTAATGAATTTATTTCAATTGACTGATTTCCTTATATGAATTGTAACTCAGTAAAATCTTAGGAATTGTTGCATGTTGCGTTTACATTTTTGTTCAGTGTATACTGAACAAAACCCCACAAGCGAATAAACAGTTTATGAAGCTCTCTTTGCCTATTGATTACATATTGAAAACAAGTCATCTGAATTAAAAACTTTCTGTGTGTCCCTGAAAACCTCTAATAAATATCCCAAACCAGCACAAGTTTTTTCTGCGAACCTGCATATCATCATCTCTTCTCCTTTGTGGAAGCAATGGGAGGGGTATTGCAGGGGAAATGGTGTTGCAGTAGTCTAGAGTGTGGTGCAGGAATAATGACAAGCGAACATGGGGGAGCTTTGTGTTCACATTGCCATAATAAAAAGGGAACCGTACCGAGGATTTTAAGCAAACCGAACTCAGGCCACCTCTCGATATGGTCTTAGTTCGGTTTACTTTCTGTGGCTCTTTTGAGGAGTATGAGTTCCTTTGGAGTGTTTACACTGGACCAAAAAATAAAGCTGAGTTCACAAAATTGTCTGAAAGGGACCAAGTGTGAAAACACCCTAGGGACTTGGTACTGGGTGCTCACTGTGCCTCTGCTAAAGGCCTACAGGTGAGGAGGGCACAGGGGTATGGGGTTAGAGGGGGTGTAGGGGGCACATGGGGAAAGAGGGGTGAAGAGGACATAGGGGTCATATGATGGACAAAGGGCTACAGGGGGCATATGGGGTCTTGTGCGCATCTCAGTCTCTGAGGCAGGGCCTCTCCAAAGGAATTAATATGTAATGGCTGTCTGTCTCTCTGAGATTCTCTTGTATGGTCAGGACCAAGTGTATGGTCAGGACCAAGAGCGGTTGTGGTGCCAAGGTATCGGGTGAAGATGAGATGATGTAAACTGAATGTGTGTGTTTGTGTGTGTGTCTGTTGGGGTTTCGAGCCTCTCTCTCATCCTCATCCACCCCTCCTGCATCCAGTCTGACACACTAATGTTCCTGTTTACTCCTGCGCATAATGTCCTCTCTCTATGTTTTGGGGTCTGTCTATGAATAAGAAGGAGCTAATCTCCTCTCTGTGTGTCTCCTCTTAACCAGATGCTCTGTCTCCCCTCTGTCTGCAGCCCCCCTCCCCAGGGGGATGTATCTTTACTGGTTTGTTTACCCTAGACTCTGGCATGTCACTTCTCATTTCTCTCCTCCTCCTCTTCCTCGCTCACTCGGCCCGGCTCAGTCCATCACGCTCTAGCTCTCTGTTTCTGCTCCCTGAGCCAAGCGAACCTACTGGACTGGAAAGCAGAATATTCCGGTTGGTAGGAGTAGAGGAGTAATGGGGAGGGGGGATCTTGGAGCATTGTTCCTGTCTCAGGGAAGCTCGGGGGCAGACACCAGTGTGTGTGTCAGGGAAGCCAATACCGAGCAAGATTTTTCAGATTGGTAAGGAAATTACTTTAATGTCAGGCACTGCTCAGAACTGGAATTGTTCTCGTCACATTTCAGTGCTGTTTAATTATTTCAGCTCAGTGGCTAAATTCTCTCAATACAACCAATATACACTTAGTGTACAAAACATTAGGAACACCTTCCTAATATTCAGTTGCACCCTCTTTTGCCCTCAGAACAGCCTCAATTCATCAGGGCATAGACTCAAGGTGCTGTAAGTGTTCCAAAGCGATGCTGGCCAATGTTGAATCCAATGCTTCCCACAGTTGTGTCAAGTTGGCTGGATGTCCTTTGGGTGGTGAGCCGTTCTTGGCTGTCTACCATACCCTGTTCAAAGGCACTTAAATAGTTTGTCTTGCCCATTACCTCTTTGAATGGCACACTTGTCTCAATTGTCTCAGGGCTTAAAAATCCTTCTTTAATTTATCTCATCCCCTTCATCTACACTGATTGGTGGATTTAACAAGTGACATCAAAAAGGGATTATAGCTTTCACCTTGATTCATGTGGTCAGTTTATGTCATGGAAAGAGCAGTTGTTCCTAATGTTTTGTACACAGTGTATAAGGGTCTTTCTATAAATAATGGGGCCAATGTGTGACATTGGGATCAACATTTGAAAATGGTTTGAAACAAAAATCAAAAGGATTTTCATGCAGTTCCACATTTGTGAATATATGCAAATTGGCCCATAACTCCACCTATACAACATAGACCTAGGACTAAACATCCTTTAAGCAGGGTTCATACAGACATTGGCAAGTAAAATTCAAGGCATTCAGTAAAATTCAAGGCATTCAAGTACTTAATTGTAATTTTCAAGGACCTCAGTGTTATACAATTGTATAATCTATATAATTGTACATAGGGCCTAATATAGAACCCCCCTTGTCAATTAATTGATATTCAAATTCTTATTACATTCTAAAATATGTGGGAATAATGTGGACTTTCCTGACTGAATCAATTGGATGCATGCATGGCGATTTTTCTGTGCCTATGTGGCCGATGCGGGCACATACTCATGTAATGAATCCATGAATGGCGGTAGCATTAATCTCACCATTTGAATCTCACCATCGCTGTTTTATAATGAGAAACCGACCAAAAACCAGGTTACTTTTATAATGGAAGGATTTGTATGGAAAGCCAAGTTGAAGCCAGCATTAGATGCTGTCGTTCTCATAATAACCGCAGGTGGTATGACCGCGCAACACCCTTCAATTAAAGCGGCGGGAAACTCACAAAAACGGATAAAAAATTAAATCATGTCTAATTATAAGGAAGCAGGAGAACTTATAAATTGGCTACAATAAATACAAGGACTTTTCAAGACTTTTCACCTATTCCAGTACTTGAATTTCTGAGCTCCAATTTCAAGTAGGCTACTTCAAGCCCCTTGCATTGTTTAAAATGGCAGGTGTAACATGGAAAGCAAAATGTATTTGTCATTTTATTTCATTAACAGATCATATTATGAATAAGCCCACTAGGCTATGTAATTTGTTGTCATTATATCCAGAATAATTAAGAATAGCGTTGGGTGTTGGGCAATAGCCAGCCCTACACAATTGTGCACAGTAGACTCGGTGTCCGATTAGAGGTACACAAACATATGACAACTTGAACTCATTGCCTTGATGCTTTCTCTGTTAAATCTAACGAGACTGTAAATCAAGCAGACAACAACAGATTATCAACATCAATTCGCCAGGGATATTAGATCCAACAGGGATCCAGTTACAGCTGTCTTCGCCAGGGAATGAGACACCAACATATTCTATATTTTGGACATTCCTCGCAAACACTTTTTTTTCCGGCACTTGGGCTATTATTGCATTGCATGGGCTATTACGACATGTTCGTCACTTGACTGTCATTCAGAAAATTCCTTCCTGAACCAGATGATGATGTGTGAAAATATCATGTCAGAATTAAACAGCTCGACACCAAATGCTCATCCAACAAGTATTATGCATAATTATTGAAGATCCACGTTAATGACGGTATCGATTTAGGTTTTATGTATCAAGTTAAGGTGACTCTTTCGGTTAGAAGCTTTCGATTTTGCGATCGCATACATTTTGGGGGATTTGCCAATGAAAACTAGTTTCACACCTTAACATAAGGAGACACGAAATGTTATGTAGTCACTGTATTTCTGAGATCTCTATACAAAAAACTGTCCGGCAGCTAGATCCAGGATTCTTACAGGGTTCAAGATCAATGTCTGCTTTAATTGATTAATGCTTAGTATATGATATAATGACAGCTTGCACTGCCATAAATGTAAGGACAGAAAAGTCCTGTTTTATGTCACACGATTTTATATAAATAAGTCAAGACACCAACCATGAGAAAGGTTTAAACAGTGCCAGATTATTATCAATGACTTTAAACAGCTGTAACAAGTTGTCCTGTGTAGGAAATCCTCACTGGTACCCTAGTTTATAGAAAGACCCATAAGCTGTGTCACCACCAACCAGCCAGCCTGCATGTGCCTGCTAAGCTGCTAAGGGCTTAAAGTGGTTCAGTGTGATATAAGGCTGGTGGTATATATAGAATAAAATTGGTGTGTTAAAATAGGTGTGGTTTAATAATGTATAGGCGGGCAGGAGCTTCACAAACTGGAAATTATAAGCAGAAATAACGAGTCACACTCACTTGGGTCTTAGTGTTGTCTTTCCTGCTGGATGGAACGTGAAGTTAGCCTCGGTAGGTTGTGCGTGTACGTATACGTGCGGTTGCGTTTGTGCTCATTGACTTCCCTCATACAAAGAGTGTCTGAGGCAGGCGTCGTGGATTAAGAAACATTCATTAGCAGTGGAAGTCATTAGTCAAACAAACAGAGAGGGAGGGAGGGAGGAGAAAGTGATGGAGAGGGAGAGATGAAAAGTGATGAATGTGTCGCTTACACTGCCCTGTGTCCACATCAATAATAGTATGTTGTTTCATGAGGATTTATCGGAGCCCCATTCCTTGTGAATGGGACTGGTGTCGCTCACGAAGCAACGTTTGAATGATATGATGATGCATCCCATTTAAACGCAACAATTTATAGAGGGATAGAAAATATATGGTTTTGATAACCAGTAATCATTATTAATACACAACACTCTCCCTTGTCTTCTGTGGGTCACCTGTGTGTATGGAAATAATGCTATTTGTGTTCACAAAACCTAGGAGGCGGCTACCGGTTAGAACTGAACAGCAAAATCAATGGTGTACATTTAACTCTGAAAATGTAAAATGTACACTATTGTCAGTGAACATGTGAGTCCCACTGTACTGGTGTTAAAATAACACTTTTGAAATTGTTTAAGATTTAACTCTGTTGCAGTGTTCCCCATTTTGCTCTTAAAGTGTTCAAATGAAATTGATTGCGGTGTTTGCATAGTTCTACTGTGTAGTAATACACAACACCTACAGTGTAAAACATAATACTTGATTTACAGTAAACTGGACTCACTTGGCATGGTGCTGACTCTGTTACACTTTCTTAGTGTAAAAAAATGAACACCTGTAGTTCTACAGTAAATCATTGTTGGTGTAATGAACACGATGGGAGACAGAGAGATGGTTTCAAGCGCAGGGTGCAACAGGTGTTTATTGTAAAGGACCACAGGAGGAGGCAGGTAGCTGGCCGGGGGCAGGCAGAAGGTCATACACCAACAAGGCAACAGTACAGGCAGGGAAAAGGCTAGTAACGTCGTCCGGGAGATCAGGCAATAGGTTGATAACAGGAAATCCGATAGGCTAAAGTACAGGCAGGGAATAGGCAAAAGGCGTCGTTAGTGAGGCAGGCAAAAACTATCATACACAGGGAGGGGTAAATCACAGGAAAAACAGAGGTCTGAAAGACATGTGTCACAAAACAAACAATACCTCACAATGATGGGGTGCAAAGAACAGAACTAAATAGTGTGTGATAATGACATACAGGTGTGTGAACAGGTGATCAGAATTCAGGTGATTGGGATCTGGAGAGTGAGTTGCGTTCAGGGGATCTACGTGTTTGAGAGTGTGAGTTGGAAGCAGACGTTACAGTTGGGTGTTGTTTTAACACTATATGGTGTAAACCCTAATTTGCATATTTCCCAGGGTGCCTTTTCTTTTTGAGTAAATTTTAAATTGTAGAGTTCACACCCAATATTTGTTAGTGACAGACACATGGATATTGAAATATTTCGTTTTAAAGGCCTGTGGCTTTCACCAAGTGAGGTCATGGGCAAATGTTATCATTCAAATTGAACTAATACAAAATATGACATATGCCGTTCCTTCGGAAAGTATTCAGACCCCTTGATTTTTCCACATTTTGTTACGTTACAGCCTTCTTCTAAAATGTATTAAATTGTTTTTTCCCCTGATCAATCTACACACAATACCCCATAATGACAAGGCAAAAACAGGTTTTTAGACATTTCTGGTAATTTACTTAAAAAAATATATATATATATATTACATTTACACAAGTATTCAGACCCTTTACTCAGTACTTTGTTGAAGCACCTTTGGCAGCGATTACAGCATTGAGTCTTCTTGGGTATGATGCTACAAGCTTGGCACACCTGTATTTGGGGAGTTTCTCCCATTCCCATGGGGAGCGTTGCTGCACAGCTATTTTCAGGTCTCTCCAGAGATGTTCGATCGGGTTCAAGTCCAGGCACTGGCTGGTCCAGGCACTTGGCTGTGTGCTTAGGGTCGTTGTCCTGTTGGATAGTGAACCTTCGCCCCAGTCTGAGTTCCTGAGCACTCTGGAGCAGGTTTTCATCAAGGATCCCTCTGTACTTTGCTCCGTTCATCTTTCTCTCGATCCTGACTAGTCTACCAGTCCCTGCCACTGAAAAACATTCCCACAGCATGATGCTTCACCGTAGGGATGGTGCCAGGTTTCCTCCAGACGTGACGCTTGGCATTCAGGCCAAAGACTTCAATCTTGGTTTTATCAGACCAGAGAATCTTGTTTCTCATGCTCTGAGAGTCTTTAGGTGCCTTTTGGCAAACTCCAAGTGGTCTGTCATGTGCCTTTTCCTGAGAAGTGGCTTTCCGTCTGGCCACTCTACCGTAAAGGCCTGATATTGGTGGAGTGCTGCAGAGATGGTTGTCCTTCTGGAAGGTTCTCCTATATCCACAGAGGAACTCTAGAGCTCTGTCAGAGTGACCATCAGGTTCTTGGTCACCTCCCTGAGCCAGGCCCTTCTCCCCTGATTGCTCAGTTTGGCCAGGCGGCTAGCTCTAGGAAGCGTCTTGGTGGTTCCAAACTTCTTCCATTTAAGAATAATGGAGGCAACTGTGTTCTTGGGGAATGAAAACTTATTTAAATTATATATTTTTTATTTTTTTTAGCAATTTGCAAACATTTCTAAATACCTGTTTTCGCTTTGCTATTATGGGGTATTGTGTGTAGATTGCTGAGGACTTTTTTTTATTTAATCAATTTTAGAATAAGGCTGTAACGTAACAAGATGTGGAAAATATCAAGGGGTCTGAATACTTTCAGAAGGCACTGTATCATAAGGCCTAACTTATTGGCCTAGTTTTACACAGTGATGTTATGAAACTCCTGGTTTACAGGCCACATCAGGTCTGCAATTCACATTATTTGATGTGTAATTCCTATTGGATTCCAAGGATGCAAACTGGTCAGGGCCCAAAATGGTGACACTCCCCCCCACTGAAACATGCAACATAAAAAACTGCTAGGGGGAAATGCAGGTTAACTAATTAAACAACAAAGAATATGATCTACATGCTCAGTCTCTGTGTGTAAAATAAAAAGTGGCTAATGTGACTCTAACTCACAGCTTAAAAAAGTATTTGTTGCCTAGACTTTACTGCAAATGACACTCAAGTCTTGAGAAAGAACAATACACTAATATTGCAGTTAGCCATGACAGCCTTCATAATAGAACGCTTGTGACCACACACTAAATATTGCACTTGGGAAAAAAACATCTTAAAGTATAAATAGAATGAAACAAACAGGTATTATATTTTTGCTCTATTATTGTGGCCACTATAGTAGAAATCGATCAAGTGCACAAAGCTACATGTGCAACAAATAACGTTAACTGAGTAAAACATTTAATAATCCCCCCTCACTCACACACAAGTGTTACTGTCAAGTGCAATACAACAAAATGAATATCTTTGGGCTACACTGCACATTATTACATTGTACACTTTCTGCCTGTGGACATCTGTTCTACAATGTGCCAGCAGATCATGATACCCTTTGTTGGCATAATTAATTGATCTATTTCAGGCAGAGAGTACACCTGGCATACCCCTTTTTATCCACTGTATTGAAAAAGTGAGAAAGAGGGAAAGTGTGTACTAGTTAAATTAACATTTCACACAGATTGCCAGGGTCCAGTAAGCAACTAACGCGTTATAACTTGAGGAACGACAAGGAGTCGTTTACAAGTTAATGCTATGTACAAAATTGTTTAGGTTACTAATGTTAGCTCATCTGATGTTGTAACGTTAGCTAACTAACGTTTGCTGTCTGACTTTATTAGCCAGCTAATTTTCACAACATAAACTTAATTATTTGATCAATTAAGTTGGCTAATGTTGTCAACATTTCTCTGGCTAGCTAATGGAGAATTCGATCCAGCGAGCAAGATACTTAACAATGCTAACAATACTTGTTCCACCACACTTTCTCCCTCACCTCAAACTTTCCAAATGCCAGTTGTTTTTCGGTTACAGCTCATGAAGTACGGTTCATCACCTTCTCACCCCCGTCTCCATGGTCAGGCTTCTCACCTACCTCTTTGTTATCGTTCAGGGGCCGTGCTGATGTAACTGGCAAACTGCCTTTCCACTCTCTACTGTCTTTCCAGAGCGCGCACTGATGCTGTAACTAGCAAATTGGTTGTCTCGTCTCTCTTCAGTCGCATGCTGCATTCTGTTATGTGAACGATTGGCTGAGCCTTGGATACAGCCAGTATTGCTCCAAACACGCATCACTTGTTCGCTTACAGCCAGTAGTGATCCAAAGCCCCCCCCCAAACTTGTCTCATTGGATCTACACGATTCACGTAGGTCACATATTTTGGATTCAAAACTGCGAAACTTGTCTGTCTGTCTCTGTCTGTCTGTCTGTCTGTCTGTCTGTCTGTCTGTCTGTCTGTCTGTCTGTCTGTCTGTCTGTCTGTCTGTCTGTCTGTCTGTCTGTCTGTCTGTCTGTCTGTCTGTCTGTCTGTCTGTCTGTCTGTGCACCTGATAAAGGTCACTGGGCTATTTTTACCATATTTAATGACTAGTGCAGCCAAGGCCATATGTACTGTAACTACACTATTATGGGCATTACAAATGTAACATTAGCATAGGGGACATGGAGACAGGGAGTAGAGAGAGAGAAAATGGTGATACGAGCAAGAAATGGAGGGGAAGAGAGAGGGAGGGAGGAAGAGGGAGCAAGACAGTGGGGATAAGAGAAAAAGAGAGAAAAAGAGAGATGGAGAGGGGGTAATCAAAATGGGAATATAGGGACAGTGGGCTTTAATCTGATTCAAGGGGCCATATATATTACATTTTCATAGAGGAAATGCAATTGTGTCATTAACTTACTATAGATAAGTGTGTGTGTATTACAGATGGTTAGTGTATGTGTGCATGTGAGTGGCTATGCTTGTGTGCACGGTGCACCTGTCCCCATAGGAGAACCCTTTTTGGTTCCAGCTAGAACCCTTTTGGGTTTCATGTATAACCCTCTGTAGAAAGGGTTCTACATGGAACCCAAAAGGCTTCTACCAGGAACCAAAGGGGTCCTGCCTGCAACCAAAAGGGGTTCTTCAAAGGGTTATACTATGAGGACAGCCGAATCACCCTTTAAGGTTCTAGATAGCACCTTTTTTTTTTATAAGAGTGTAGCTGCGATGAGACAGGGAGAGAGGAGGAGAGAGGGAGGCTGCATTAATTGTACAACTAATAGATGTCTGTCTGCAGACAGAGACTGAAAGGGAATTGCTGTGACATCCTCTCCCTCTCTTTCTCTGAGGTTTGGAGCACAGTGTCACTGCAGACAGAGGTGTTGTGTTGATTACATTATTCAACGATCTCAGAGCGACCAGAATTGGACGACCTGAGTGACAAGCTATAACAGCCAGGTATAAATAAAATACAGACAGCGCTGGTAAACAACCTAAGTGAAGAGAAGTCTATTCCTGGAGAAGTAAGCAAACAAACACACCTGTTGTCACAGGATGACTAACCCAGCTCCCAAGCACACAGCTGGCTGTCAGTGATACAAATGGGTTTTGGCTACCTGCCCTTGATGGAAGATCTAAAAAGCCTGCATTGGCTGTTGCAGAGGTGTTCCAAAGAGGGATTGGTACATTTACAAGAAGCTATTCCTCTAATGGAAGTGTGAATCAGTGTTCTTCGTAGATAACAAGCAATTTGTCACCGCTGCACCTGCGGTAACATCTGAAAATCTGTGTACGTGACCAATAAACATTGATTTGATTTTAACAGCCTTCTTCATCATCACCACCACCACCACCATCATCATCATCATCATCATCATCATCATCAGCCACTCTCCCACACATTCCACCAGTTAGTCAAGTTTACCGAAATGTGTGTGTGTGTATGTAACCCACTCTCCTGTCGGTTTGACTCATCTGAAGACGCTGTACATCCTGACAGCAGACCCATGGGGTGACGCCTACCCACACAATGCATTCTGAGAAGCAGACAGAGTGTTTTGTATTCTGCATTCAGTGGAGGGGGTCCTCTCTCCTGGCTCTCTGATGATGAATAAAACAGGAGCCATTTGCAACCTGAGTGGTTCAATGTGTGTTTGGGTGCCGTGCTACTGCGTGTATGCTATTTTTATCGCACTCTGAAGTAGGAAAACATGTTCTGATATTATGTGGGGGTCCCTCATGAATTTGATTTCACAAAAGGTGACCCGAGGCCAAAAGGTTTGGGAACCCCGGGTCCCAACACACCTCCACCCCACTACAGCAAAAGAGCTCAGAGAGTATCATTGTGTACTGTAGCAGAGCAGCATGGTGAAGAGTCGTGCTGTGACAGATGGATGCCCTGTGGCCACAGTCTGATGATGACGATGTGCCTAACAGGCCTATGACATGGCAGGGTGGAGTCAGATGAGGATTGTGTTTGCATATACCATGGTTCCTTCAAAAAGGTTTGTTACAGGGCGGCTGGTTGGTGGTTGTGTGCAGTAGTGTAAAGTACTTTTGTAAAAATACTTGAAAGTGCTACTTAAGTCGTTTTTTGGGGGTATCTGTACTTTACTTTACTATTTATATTTTTGAGAACTTTTACTTTTACTCCACTACATTCCTAAAGAAAATGATGTACTTTATGCTCCTTACATTTCCCCTGATACCCAAAAGTACTCTTCACATTTTGAATTCTTAGCAGGAGAGGAAAAGTGTCAAATTCACGCACTTATCAAGAGAACATCCCTGGTCATCCCTACTGCTTCTGATCTGGCAGACTCACTAAACACAAATGCTTTGTTTGTAAATTCTGTCTGTGTGTGTGTGTGACTGTGTGTGCCTAACAGGGCCATGACATGGCAGGGTGCGGTCAGATGAGGATTGTGTTTGCGTATACCATGGTTCTTTCAAAAAAGTTTGTTGCAGGACGGTTGGCTGGTGGTTGTGTGTGTGTGTCTGTGTGTGCGTGTGTGTGTGCGCACATGAGCGTGGTGCGTCAGGTTAGAGGGGGCACAGTGTGGCAGCTGGTTAGGATCAGCTGGTCACCCATGGTCAGAGCAGTGGGCTCCAGAGCACCCAGTGGCTGGTGTTTATCCACAGCTGCGTTTGCACAGACAGCCTGGCACACACACCACAACACAGAGACAGAGAGACGGGCATCAGGGGAGGGAGACACGCACATGCGTGTGCGAGTCTCGCAGACACATACATGTACCTAGGTGTCTGGTTAGACTGTAAACTCTCCTTCCAGACTCACATTAAACATCTCCAATCCAAAATTAAATCTAGAATTGGCTTCCTATTTCACAACAAAGCATCCTTCACTCATACTGCCAAACATACCCTCGTAAAACTGACCATCCTACCGATCCTCGACTTCGGCGATGTCATTTACAAAATAGCCTCCAACACTCTACTCAACAAATTGGATGCAGTCTATCACAGTGCCATCCGTTTTGTCACCAAAGCCCCATATACTACCCACCACAGCGACCTGTATGCTCTCGTTGGCTGGCCCTCGCTTCATACTTTTCGCCAAACCCACTGGCTCCAGGTTATCTACAAGTCTCTGCTAGGTAAAGCCCCGCCTTATCTCAGCTCACTGGTCATCATAGCAGCACATACACTGTTGCATGCGCTCCAGCAGGTACAGTGGGGAGAACAAGTATTTGATACACTGCCGATTTTGCAGGTTTTCCTACTTACAAAGCATGTAGAGGTCTGTCATTTTTATCATAGGTACACTTCAACTGTGAGAGACGGAATCTAAAACAAAAATCCAGAAAATCACATTGTATGTTTTTAAGTAATTAATTTGCATTTTATTGCATGACATAAGTATTTGATACATCAGAAAAGCACAACTTAATATTTGGTACAGAAACCTTTGTTTGCAATTACAGAGATCATACGTTTCCTGTAGTTCTTGACCAGGTTTGCACACACTGCAGCAGGGATTTTGGCCCACTCCTCCATACAGACCTTCTCCAGATCCTTCAGGTTTCGGGGCTGTCGCTGGGCAATACGGACTTTCAGCTCCCTCCAAAGAT
This sequence comes from Salvelinus alpinus, assembly GCF_045679555.1. NCBI lineage: Eukaryota > Metazoa > Chordata > Actinopteri > Salmoniformes > Salmonidae > Salvelinus > Salvelinus alpinus. The sequence goes on along the minus strand of NC_092091.1, from coordinate 42,248,778 downwards.
TTTCTATTGGGTTCAGGTCTGGAGACTGGCTAGGCCACTCCAGGACCTTGAGATGCTTCTTACGGAGCCACTCCTTAGTTGCCCTGGCTGTGTGTTTCGGGTCGTTGTCATGCTGGAAGACCTAGCCACGACCCATCTTCAATGCTCTTACATGGCCCCATCCATCCTCCCCTCAATACGGTGCAGTCATCCTGTCCCCTTTGCAGAAAAGCATCCCCAAAGAATGATGTTTCCACCTCCATGCTTCACGGTTGGGATGGTGTTCTTGGGGTTGTACTCATCCTTCTTCTTCCTCCAAACACGGCGAGTGGAGTTTAGACCAAAAAGCTCTATTTTTGTCTCATCAGACCACGTGACCTTCTCCCATTCCTCCTCTGGATCATCCAGATGGTCATTGGCAAACTTCAGACGGGCCTGGACATGCGCTGGCTTGAGCAGGGGGACCTTGCGTGCGCTGCAGGATTTTAATCCATGACGGCGTCGTGTGTTACTAATGGTTTTCTCTCTTCAGGTCATTGACCAGGTCCTGCCGTGTAGTTCTGGGCTGATCCCTCACCTTCCTCATGATCATTGATGCCCCACGAGGTGAGATCTTGCATGGAGCCCCAGACTGAGGGTGATTGATCGTCATCTTAAACTTCTTCCATTTTCTAATAATTGCGCCAACATTTGTTGCCTTCTCACCAAGCTGCTTGCCTATTGTGCAGGTCTACAATTTTAGCCCTGATGTCCTTACACAGCTCTCTGGTCTTGGCCATTGTGGAGAGGTTGGAGTCTGTTTGTTTGATTGAGTGTGTGGACAGGTGTCTTTTATACAGGTAACGAGTTCAAACAGGTGCAGTTAATACAGGTAATGAGTGGAGAACAGGAGGGCTTCTTAAAGAAAAACTAACAGGTCTGTGAGAGCCGGAATTCTTACTGGTTGGTAGGTGATCAAATACTTATGTCATGCAATAAAATGCAAATTAATTACTTAAAAATCATACAATGTGATTTTCTGGATTTTTGTTTTAGATTCCGTCTCTCACAGTTGAAGTGTACCTATGATAAAAATTACATGCTTTGTAAGTAGGAAAACCTGCAAAATCGGCAGTGTATCAAATACTTGTTCTCCCCACTGTATATCTCACTGGTCACCCCCAAAGCCAATTCTTCCTTTGGCCGCCTTTCCTTCCAGTTCTCTGCTGCCAATGACTGGAACAAACTGCAAAAATCTCTGAAGCTGGAGACTGTTACCTCCCTCACTAGCTTTAAGCACCAGCTGTCAGAGCAGGTCACAGATCACTGCACCTGCACATAGCTCTTCTGTAAATAGCCCATCCAATCTACCTCATCCTCATACTGTATTTATTTATTTATCTTGCTCCTTTGCACCCCAGTATCTCTACTTGCACATTCATCTTCTGCACATCCTACCATTCCAGTGTTTAATTGCTGTATTGTAATTACTTCGCCACCATGGCCTATTTATTGCCTTACCTCTCTTATCCTACCTCATTTGCACATGCTGTATATAGATTTTTCTACTGTATTATTGATTGTATGTTTGTTTTTTCCATGTGTAACTCTGTGGTGTTGTATGTGTCGAATTGCTATGCTTTATCTAGGCCAGGTTGCAGTTGCAAATGAGAACTTGTTCTCAAATAGCCTACCTGGTTAAATAAAGGTGAAATAATATATATATTTTTTTTAAATGTACCAGAGATAGGTCTTCACAAAGGTGACATCTCCCTGCCATTAACACTAAATTACACAAAATGTCAGAAAAAATACCCCTATCATTTTCAGGTAGCCTAGTGGTTCGAGTGTTGGGCCAGTAACCGAAAGGTTGCTGGGTCGAATCCCCGAGCTGACAAGGTAAAAATCTGTCGTTCTGCCCCTGAGCAAGGCAGTTAACCCACTGTTCGCCGAAGACGTTGATTAAGGCAGCCCCCCGCACCTCTCTGATTCAGAGGGGTTGGGTTATATGCGGAAGACACATTTCAGTTGAAGGCATTCAGTTGTACAACTGACTAGATATCTCCCTTTCTTCCAGTCGCACAAGCCTGAATCTCCAATCCCTCTCCGAGTTTATTCACTATTGTCTCTCTTCAGTTCCCCGTCTCTGCTATGAAGAGAACAGCATGACAATGAAGCTCCTTCAACATGCTGTCTCCTTCTCCATACGACAACCTGTAATTTCCTAGAGCCTTGTATTTTTGCACTGGGGTACTTATTAGGAGCGGCACAGATACGTTCCGAGGGCGGTGTACATTGGGTAGATAGGGTAGGACACAGGTCCAAGCTATTGACTTATCAGAGCAAGGACTCACTTTACAACCATGTCATGCTTACTACCATGTCATTTACTATTAGCAAGCACAGGACGGTGTTGGAGAATATTTCCATTGCTTAACCTTGAGGCGTCTGTCTGTGTGTGTGTTCTGTAACATAACTAGCCTGCCTCTACCCATAACAAGTCTGTGCTAACATTTGGTTCCTTGGAAGTTGTAGGAACGTATATTTTTGGTTTCACATTGGTTGTGGGAACGAAGCTATTCGTTTCCTGACCGGCAAAACGGAACATTTTTTAAATGGGTATCATACATTTATACATGTGGCCAGTCCAGACCAGCACCAGACACAGGTTGGCATTTGAAGGTCATCCTGGTCAGCACGATTTCCCTGATGGTATTAGGTCCCTCCACCATCACATGACTAACTGCATTAATTACACTACAAAGCAGAAAACTAGCATGCTAAACTGTCTTTGTCATCAACGCCGGCGCGTAAAGGCTAAAGGATTTAAAGAGAAGGAAGAGAAGAAAGGAAAGAGAAATGAAAGACCTCTTTGACAGTGTTTCAAGGTTAGGGAGAAAAGGATGAAAGAAAGGAAGGCTAGACATTACACAGCTAGCACTTCAGAGCATGGTCTGGCCAACTGCCTTTGATGATATGAGAAACGTGTTAGCAGGCTGTCATGAGAGAGATGACAAACATGTAGGTGCTGATGGCACCACGTACTGACATGCCATTGATCAGAGTGAGAATACTGATCTGTGACCAGTGTTGCATATGAACAACATGATAAGGTTTTTGCTCATCGTGTGTACTTGTAAAGTGGTTCGCCATTGACAGACAGACGACCCTACCACGCATTCAACCAGATGTAGAGCTAATAGCAGGCATAGTGCGATGTGCTTGTTGGTACAGCACATGAAAACACACACATTTCTGGCTCGGGTAAATGTGACTCACCGCCTCGATTCGGTCTTATGTACCAACATTTGATTTTTTTTTAATTTTTTACATTGGATAAAAGTAGAGACTCAGAACTAGGTAATTGTATATTATAAACTGCAGTCGAGGAACAATGGGGAAGTATTTCTGCTTTGAAAGTTAATAAACTTGTAAGCCCACTTTTGAGAAAATGGCCCTTGAATGTTTTGGTACACCTACTGCTCTTCTTTGTCTACACCCATTCAGCATCGTTCACACCCTCTTAAGCCTTAGCCTCATGATCTCTTTAATGATTCACATGTGAGGCCATGTGCTAAACAGAGTGAGTAGTGTAGTAAACAACCAAAGATGTCAAGACTAAAAGTGGTAAAAGTAGTAGCCTACAATAAGGAAAAACTCCAGGTAAAAATACAATTTATCTAGTCCTTGGTTTCTATCCTAATCTGACTTTGGTGCAGGTCAGGTTGTTCTTCACATTACCATCTCTGGTAAACACACACTATATCCAATAGAATCTAAGTTTATTTGTCACATGCACAGGATACAGAAGGTGTAAATGGTACAGTGAAATGGTTACTTGCATATTTGCATAGTAGCAATATCAAAAATTGAAAGTATCAATATTAAAAAAATATGAACAAAAAGTGTCAATGCCAGTAGAGAAAGAACAAAATAATATACAGTATGTACAAGAACAATATCAATAACAATATCAGTGATACTGGTGATAGACAAGGGTGTTATATGCATACAATAAGGGGGAAGTGACTGAGCAGCAGGATAATTTTTTTTTGAAGCAGCAACATATGGCGTGTATGTGTTAGGAATGAGTCATGTGAATGTGCATAGAGGCACTGTAGTTAGTCCGGATGACTGGGAACTCGCCTCCAGTGATGAACTGGTCCGTCTGCACCACCCATGAACCATGGAGTCTACACTGCATTCAGAAAGTATTCAGACCCCTTGACTTTTTCCACATTTTGTTACATTACAGCCTTTTCCTAAAATTGATTAAATCGTTTTTTTCCCTCATCCATCTATACACAATACCACACAATGACAAGACAAAAGCCGGGTTTTAGAACACTTTGCAAATGTATTACCAATACAAAATGGAAATATCACATTTACATAAGTATTCTGAGCCTTTACTCTTCAAGTACTTTCTTGAAGCACCTTTGGCAGTTATTACAGCCTCAAGTCTTCTTGGGTATGACGCTACAAGCTTGGCACACCTGTATTTGGGGAGTTTTTCCATTCTTGTCTGCAGATCCTCTCTTGCTCTGTCAAGTTGGATGGGGAGTTGCTACACAGCTATTTTCAGGTCTCTCCAGAGATGTTAGATCGGGTTCAAGTCCGGGCTCTGGCTGGGCCACTCAAGGACATTCAGAGACTTGTCCTGAAGCCACGCCTGCGTTGTCTTGGCTGTGTGCTTTAGGTTGTTGTCCTGTTGGAAGGTGAACCTTCGCCCCCAGTATGAGGTCCTGAGTGTTCTGGAGCAGGTTTTCATCAAGATCTCTCTGTACTTAGCTGTGTTCATCTTTCCCTTGATCCTGACTTGTCTCCCAGTCCCTGCCGCTAAAAAACATTCCCACAGCATGATACTGTCACCACCATGCTTCACTGTAGGGATGGTCCCAGGTTTCCTCCAGATGTGATGCTTGGCATTCAGGCCAAGGAGTTCAATCTTAATTTCGTCAGGCCAGAGAATCTTGAGTCTTTAGGTGCCTTTTGGCAAACCCCAAGTGAGCTGTCATGTGCCTTTTCCATCTGGCCACTCTACCATAAAGGCCTGATTGGTGGAGTGCCGCAGAGATGGTTGTCCTTCTGGAAGTTTCTCCCATCTCCACAGAGGAACTCTGGAGCTCTGTCAGAATGACCATCGGGTTCTTGTTCACCTCTCTGACCAAGGCCCTTCTGCCCCGATTGCTCGGTTTGGCCGGGCGAACAGCTCTAGGAAGAGTGTTGGTGGTTCCAAACTTCTTCCATTTAAGAATGATGGAGGCCACTGTGTTTTTGGGGACCTTCAATGCTGCAGAAATGGTGCCTCGACACAATCCTGTCTCGGAGCTCTACGGACAATTCCTTTCACCTCGTGGCTTGGTTTTTGCTCTGACATGCACTGTCAACTAGTGTGTGCCTTTCCAAATCCTTCCCAATCTATTGAATTTACCACAGGTGGACTCCAATCAAGTTGCAGAATCTCAAAGATGATCAATGGAAACAGGATGCACCTGAGCTCAATTTTGAGTATCATAGTAAAGGGTCTGAATGTAAATAATGTGTTTCTGTTTTTTATTTTTAATGCATTTGCAAATATTTCTAAAAACCTGTTTTTGCTTTGTCATTATGGGGTATTGTGTGTAGATTGATGAGGAAAACATGTATTTAATCAATTTTATAATAAGGCTGTAACATCACAAAATGTGGAAAAAGTCAAGAGGTCTGAATACTTCCCACGTATGTTCAGAGCGCCTGTTTCTGTACTGCCCATGACTTTGGTGCAAGGCATGTGATGTCCATGGCCTCTTTGTCGCAAAACTCCCTGATCTTCTCATAAAGATACTCTTGTCTAGCTGTGTCCAGTCCAGGTGGTGCTTGAACAGGCAGACCATCTATTGGAGGAAGGACGTCAGCGTTGTGCAGCAGCTGAAACCTGGTCCCGACTGAGTCCGAATGCTCCTTGGAGACAACAACACCAGGCTTCAAAGCATCGAAGCTGTAAAACAGGAAAATAGACCAAAAAAAGAGAGAAGACATTACAACCTTGCATAACATCCATTGACCTCCCAAGTTTAGATAATAACCTCACACAATACAATGAAAATTATATTCACCTGAAGTGCTGGTACTGCTTGATCTGTGGCAGGCAGTCCACATATTCCTGAAGGAAGACAACACGTACCTGAAAAAGAAACAAAAAAATACAATAAATGTAGTGTCAATCATGTTGGAGGTAAATGAAATAATCAAAAGATGTGTTGTTTACATACCAAGTGTTGTCATCGATTCCTTGTAGAGACGTCACACCGCTGGCTTTGTCACATGAGATGGCAGCAGCTTTCCACTCAAGTGTTTGTGTCCTGGGTGATATCCTGGTAATAATATTGCATTATCCTCTGCATAGTTGTTGATGAAGTTCACAACTCGCTGCAAGTCTTCATGCTTCAGGTGTAACCTGTGCTTGCTTGGGCCGGCTCACTTTTTGATGGGAGGCATTAGACCATTCTCCTTGTATGACTGGTGGAGGAGAGTCAGGCGTGTTCTACTGATGCTGAAAGACAAATTACAGATACAAATATTTTTGCATTATTATACAATATATGGCCGTAATCACCGCCAGACACACCTGGTTAACTTGATGGGTCATGTAATCATCTGGCGAAGTGGAGTCTTTAGTTTAGACATGTAGCTAGCTAGCTAGCTAAACAATGAACCATAATCCCAATCCATAGAGTACTAGCAATAGAAACCGATTGTCATAGTTAGCTAAAGCTAACTAACTATGTTCAATGTTATTTAGCCAGCTGACATTAGGCTATTATTATCAATGCAAATAGCTTTCTGAGATAATATTACTACACAGATCATACATGTAATGATAGCTAGCAAGCCAGCCAGCCAACTAACGTTAGCTAGCTAACTAACAGTATGCTTTAACTTGCAATGAGAACAACTTTCTCACTAAATTAGAAACGTATAATATCTGAAAATGTAGCTCTTTCCCGTATACATGGATGCACGCTTCACGGCAGACTGCAACCCCTTTCATTAAATAAGACGTCCTGTGTCGTTTCCGTTTTGTTTGTACAGCTTGCTTGGCCCGTTGTGTCAAGTCACTCTGGTTCACACTGACCGTGTGCAATGCCATACGAATCATCAGATTTTTCTCCCTCTCTGTCATGGATGCCATGGTTGCTCGTAGACAGGTGTTTTATAAAACAGCCATCTGTGTTTTTGAGTCCATCCGCATTTGCAATCAAATGTCAGAATTTTATTTTTCTCCTTATCATACTCTGCTTCCACTGGGCATTCCACTGATTTTAAAACTTGGTCAACTTATTCTGTGACAACAACACTGTTGATTGCTCTTTCTTCCCCATCACTGTCATCAGATCAATTCAGGGCATGAATGTTATTGAGTGCAATAGCAACACTTTTACAGTTCTCCATGATATCTTTCAAAAAAGCTGCAGGTGATAGGATTATCTACACATACCAAGCGGCTCAGGTTATAGACAGAAGGTGCTACATGGCAGACCAATCCAAACTCATCTCTCGGCATGTTCATTATCTCAGCCAATCATGCCTAGCGGGAAGGTTCCTGACTTTTTCTGTGGCTAAACGAACTATGCTCTTAATTTAACAATTGTATTCATATTTTCAGATGGCATACAAGTTTGTTATTAAGGCACATGAAAGTTCACGTATTCCAGAAGGCATTTCTGCCAAAAAACACATAGTAATAATAATACTCAAATGCCTCTCTTGTAAAGTGCTGACATGCAACATACGCTTAGTTTCCTGAAACGAGTCACGAATTGTTTCCTGAAACATCCAAAACAGTAAAATGAATGATGCCTTTGTGTTTTATGTTCTTTGATAACATCTCTTGTATTGCCGTGCTTGTTTTTTCATTTTACTGTTTTAAGTGTGTTGCTATTTTAAATGCACATCAAGTTGAGTTTAAATTTAAGTTTGATTTCATATTGGATCTTTAATTGATGATTGTAGGAATATACACTCAATTAACTTTATAGTCTATCATTCTTATTAAGACGTTTTTTAAATGTAGGAACTAGGTTATAGGCCTACTAAATAAATGTTTAGAATAGATTACCTGCTGAGCTGAACTGGGGCGTGATATGAGGACAATAGACAAGGTGTTAGTATCAGGTTTGAAGGTAAGACCCAGGTGCAGACAGTGTTGAAGTAACAAAAGTTTATTAAATCGAACACAGGCAGGCAAAGGTACAGGACGGCAGGCAGGCTCAGGGTCAGGCAGAGGTTGGTATTCCAGAGCAGTGGGGCAAAGGTACAGGACGGCAGACAGGGTCAGGGCAGGCAGAGGTCGGCAATCCAGAGCAGTGGGGCAAAGGTACAGGACGGCAGACAGGGTCAGGGCAGGCAGAGGTCGGTAATCCAGAGTAGTGGGGCAAAGGTACAGGACGGCAGGCAGGCTCAGGGTCAGGGCAGGCAGAGGTCGGTAATCCAGAGTAGTGGGGCAAAGGTAGAGGATGGCAGGCAGGGTCAGGTCAGGCAGAAAGGTCAAAACCAGGAAAACTAGAAAAACAGGAACTATAGACAAGCCAGGAGCAAGGGGGAAAACGCTGGTAGGTTTGATGATCAAAACTGGAGCCAATCACAAAGACAGGTGAAACAGATAAGGGTGTGACAGTTAGGGGCTATTAGCATGTGTAAAAATCCACAACTTTCCAGAGTTGACTAATCACTTCTTATCCTTCAATATATTCTGACTTACATGTGCACCCCCAAAGAATGTCATCCCGCAACCGCGGCCACAGACTCATGAACAATAAAAAAAAAAAAAAAAATGGTGATGAAGTTGAATAAACGTGGAAAACGGATTGAATTTGAAAAAAGCAATCAATGGGAATCTCATATTTCTTTTCACCCAACTTTGAACCAAATCCAATGACATGGTCATTTTTTTTTACTGATTACATGTTGAATTCACATTAGTTGACAACTCAACCAAATGTAAATCAAAACTAGATGTTGAACTGACTTCTGTGGCCTGTGGGATTATTACAACAAGGGATAGGCGTAGCTTGTGATTGACACAGACAGGGAAACGGAGCATCAAAAAGTCACTTTTTCAAATCCCCCTAAAGATTCACATGCAGATAAGACATTTAGATGTCTATGTAGTATCAGAAAGAGCAGGTTCAGACATTTCTAAAACACGTACCTTTGCCAAATAACTCTCAAAATTGAAGAGGTGAGCTCAATTTCAAAATACAAAATATCAGTTTTTCCATGCTCAATGTAAGTCATGTCGTGTAACTGTTTTATTTAGGGAGGGGGGTATCTTGTACTATAACTTAGCCTGACTGTAACGTTCATCCCAATAACTACTGCTGGAGTCTGGACTAGACTGTATTAAACTGGGCCTCTGAGTGGCGCAGCGGTCTAAGACACTGCATCTCACTGCTTGAGGCATCACTACAGACACCCTGGTTCGATTCCAGGCTGTATCACAACCGGCCATGATTGGAAGTCCCTTAGGGCGGCGCACAATTGGCCCAGTGTCGGCCCGGGTTTGGCCGGTGTAGGCCGTCATTGTAAATAAGAATTTGTTCTTAACTAACTTGCTTAGTTAAATAAAAGTAAAATACAATATATTTTTTTTAATTATGTGGTTTAGGGGTGTGAACTTTTAAACGAAGTTGGGATCTTTAACTTTAAGAAAAATCCCTAACAGAAAACAATGTTTTCCCCAAATAATGAAAATCACATTGCAGTTATCACAAACAATGCAATGTTAGTATATTTTCTGTGTTATAGCCTATTAGACTATATGGCTATGAAGGCCTGTAATTTAAATATAAGCTACTTTGGTGAATTTGCAAGGCATGCAAGACAAGATATTGCGATATGCAGATTACCAAGACGTAAACTCAGCAAAAAAAGAAACGCCCTCTCACTGTCAACTGTGTTTATTTTCAGAAAACTTAACATGTGTAAATATTTGTATGAACATAACAAGATTCAACAACTGAGACATAAACTGAACAAGTTCCACAGACATGTGACTAACAGAAATGGAATAATGTGTCCCTGAACAAAGGGGGTGTCAAAATCAAAAGTAACAGTCAGCATCTGGTGTGGCCACCAGCTGCATTAAGTACTGCAGTGCATCTCCTCCTCATGGACTGCACCAGATTTGCCAGTTCTTGCTGTGAGATGTTACCCCACTCTTCCACCAAGGCACCTGCAAGTTCCTGGACATTTCTGGGGGGAATGGCCCTAGCCCTTACCCTCTGATCCAACAGGTCCCAGACGTGCTCAATGGGATTGAGATCTGGGGTCTTCGCTGGCCATGGAAGAACACTGACATTCCTGTTTTGCAGGAAATCACGCACAGAACGAGCAGTATGGCTGGTGGCATTGTCATGCTGGACGTTCATGTCAGGATGAGCCTGCAGGAAGGGTACCACATGAGGGAGAAGGATGTCTTCCCTGTAACGCACAGCGTTGAGATTGCCTGCAATGACAACAAGCTCAGTCCGATGATGCTGTGACACACTACCCCAGACCATGACGGACCTTCAACTTCCAAATCGATCCCGCTCCAGAGTACAGGCCTCGGTGTAACGCTCATTCCTTCGACGATAAACACGAATCCGACCATCACCCCCTGATGAGACAAAACTGCACCACTCAGTGAAGAGAACTTTTTGCCAGTTCTGTCTGGTCCAGCGACGGTGGGTTTGTGCCCATGGGCAACGTTGTTGCCAGTGATGTCTGGTGAGGACCTGCCTTACAACAGGCCTACAAGCCCTCAGTCCAGCCTCTCTCCGCCTATTGCGGACAGTCTAAGCACTGATGGAGGGATTGTGCGTTCCTGGTGTAACTCGGGCAGCTGCCATCCTGTACCTGTCCCGCAGGTGTGATGTTCAGATGTATCGATCCTGTGCAGGTGTTGTTACACGTGGTCTGCCACTGTGCTGGAAGATCAGCTGTCCGTCCTGTCTCCCTGTAGCGCTGTCTTAGGCGTCTCACAGTACGGACATTGAAATGAATTGCCCTGGCCATATCTGCAGTCCTCATGCCTCCTTGCAGCATGCCTAAGGCACGTTCACACAGATGAGCAGGGACGCTAGGCATCTTTCTTTTGGTGTGTTTCAGAGTAGAAAGGCCTCTTTAGTGTCCTAAGTTTTCATAACTGTGACCTTAATTGCCTCCCGTCTGTAAGCTGTTAGTGTCTTAACGACCGTTCCACAGATGCATGTTCATTAATTGTTTATGGTTCATTGAACAAGCATGGGAAACAGTGTTTAAACCCTTTACAATTAAGATATGTGAAGATATTTTGTATTTTTACGAATTATCTTTGAAAGACAGGGTCCTGAAAGAGGGAAGTTTATTTTTAGTTTATGTGCAAGTTTCTGCCTGCCCCTCTTCTCTCTTCTCTCTCCAATGTATTGGCCTGTCTGCTCTTTATCTTCACTAATGATGCCAGTGTGTGTTCAATGTTCGGCCTGTTGCCAGTAGAATATCCTAGTTTATTCATGAGACCGATGTCACCGGGCTACAGATGGCCAGTCTTGTGAGCACGGGGTACTCTTCGTTGCTGAATGGGTGGGGGTGTTTTTGTCTCATAATATGAAATTAAAGTAGTCTACCTATAGACTGTATCGATTAGGCTACCCTTTTCAGATATAATGGAATGTGGGCCCTTGAAAGCGCCTCGGCTACAGCATGTTTGTTTGTTTGTTAAGGTTGGCCACACTACAGCTTTTTAAATGCTAACATGAAACCTTATCTGGAGATATGAACCACATTTTACTTGCCTGTAAAGTAAGTAATGCTGCTTCTGAAACCGGACTAATTTCCATCACTAGGCGACCAGAACTGTCAATCAAATAATCTCGAACTGCTGTGCGCAGCCTGCCTGCCAGCTGCCTGCGCTCAGCCCACTCTCCCCTAAGAAAGTACTTTAAAGTTCTTTAAATACCATGATTTACCAAGAAACTTAGTAGAAAGAAAGCACATCTGGCTACCATATCATTAAAAACAGCATAAAAAAACAACACATCAGCACATCAAGCAACAGCGTTTTTTGTTGTCAGGGAAACAATAGAACATTATATACAGGAGCAGAATTCGACTGTCTGAAACGGCACAGACTCTTCTGATGCAGCACTTTTTAAAATTGTCTGTAAAGTTATCAATTGTCGGAATTTACATTTTACTGTAGCTGCGTTCTATGTCTGTAAAGGGTCACGGTAGATATTACTTCAGTGCCGGCTCTAGCGGACCATTATTCTGTACTGAACAGAAATATAAACTCAACATGTAAAGTGTTGGTCCCATGTTTCATTAGCTGAAATAAAAGATCCAATAAATGTTCCATACGCACATAAAGCTTATTCATCCCAAATGTTGTGCACAAATTTGTTTACATCCATGTTATTGAGAATTGCTAATGGGCTCAGGCCTCGTCCTCAAGCCTCGTCCTCTTTGTCATCATAACCATTATTATCGTAATCGGTGTCGTCATCATCATCGTCATTCCACAGATCATAGAGTAAGATGTTTTCAGCATCTGCCCCAGTTCATCATCCCCCTACAACCCCCACCATCCAACATTTCTCTAGTTAGAGATTACAATCACCCACTCTGATTTCCCCTCTCTCTGTCTCTGGCGGGTTGTGTAGTTCTCCTTTGAGTCCAGAGGAGGCTTACCTTTAATGATGATGCCCCATCCACAGTTCTCCCATCCCTTTTCAAGATTCTGGCAGTTCTGTTGAGAGTAACATACATTTCCGAACAATTGAAGGGGAATTCAATTAAAACGCTAACACATTGTAAAAACTCTTTGATACCTTAAAGAGGGTATGGTATATCATGATATATCAACCAGTGACTCTAAACCAATCAGATTGTGAGGTAGGAGCTACCCCTTGTATAACCTTCCATAACTACATTAATATTCTTCCCCATGGTAATGCTCTGTGGCGGTCCTCTCCCTCCTTGCTGTCTTCATAGAATTGCCATAAAACAAGAGCGTTACAATGAGGAAGAATATTAATGTAGTTATGGAAGATTATACAAGGGGTAGTTCCTACCTCGCAATCTGACTGGTTTAGACTCATTGGTTGATATATCATGATATATCAACCAATGGTTCGAATCCCTGAGCCGACTAGATGACAAATATGTTTATGTGCCCATGAGCAAGGCACTTTACCCTAATTGCTCATGTAAATCGCTCTGGATAAGAGTGTCTGCTATATGACTTCAAATGTAGGGTGTTTCAGGCGTTGTTGAGGCGTCGGGTGGGTCTGTCGCCATGGTACCGAGGTGGCTGATGGCTTCACACTGTCTGCTTAGGGTCCAGGTCATTAATCACACACAAACATACTGGCGACATCGTGCATTTATATGTTATATATGTGTGTCAGTGTTTCTGTTAGGAAAATGTGGCGCCGCCGGACATTTGAGAAATTTACCGGACCAATGTGCATTGGGTGCTTAACCTGATTAGGGCGTCCACCCACAGTGCTCAGAATGACAGAAATCACATTTAGATGATGGTCATTCATATTAACAGAACATGTAAGTCAAGGATGCAACGATGTGTTTTCCTTCTTACCCGAATTGTCACTTTGATGTGCACGTTGAAGATGTTAGAATAACTGTCCACGTTTACTTTTTTCTCAGCTAACAAGACGAGTAACGAATAGCAAAATCACTAGCCTCTGCTGTTTGGGGTTTCTGCTATTCCCCATAGGAGAAAAGTTGACCTATTCTATTGGTCAACTTGCCGAGAAATAAATAGCCTATTCCAAACAGAATCTGGGACAAGTTGTGGGACGATAGATCCCAAATTCAAACAACCAGTAGGCCTAGCCTAAAAAGAAACATTAAAAAGCAATGAGTCTAATGCGACAGATCAAAACTTTTAGCCTTAAAATGTTGATCAACTGTTATTTCTTCACATTAGGCAGTAGGCTACGCGTGAATGTCCGTTCCATAACGACGGAGCCTTCCTTCTGTTGCCTATGCATTTGCTGTTTCAGATGCCGAGGCAGCAGCTCTCGCGCTTGTCAGCTCAAACTCTCTGTATCTGCATGCTGTAAGCATGTGATAAATAAAATAGCCTACGTAAGGAATACAGCGCACTGTACCCACGTGTAGAGCGACCTATAGAGCGATAAGCATGACCAGTCAAATGGTATTTCCATCAATGAGTAGGCTAAAAGTCGTAATGGGATTCTTTCTTCTTCTCCCGAAAAATTTGCCAGCGGCAATTTTATTTATCGGCTTTTCTATATATGTTTTTTATTGACCTAAAGCTGGCTATTACCGGCTAACGGAAACCCTGGTGTGTGTATATTATTGTTTGTATGTGTTGGTACATAAGTGCAGCATGTGTGTGACGATGCAGGCTCTTGCCAATGTGATTTACGACTCCAGTCACATCCTAAATTGATGCAATTCAGAGTGTCCTGTTAGTTTGAGCTCAGTGTCACGCAATCTCACTCCATCCTGTTAGGGTCTAATAGAATATCTGTATGTGTGTGTGTGTGTGTTTCCTGTAGACATAAACAGAGAACCCTAGCCAGGCTCAGACTGCAACACTAACACTGGATGCGCTGTGTCCCTCACTGTCACCCAGTGTGTGAGAAACCAGCCATTAGCCAGTAGCCAAGACTGCACAATTTTTCAAATAATGGATTAAAAAGAGGAGCTCAAACCTTTCTAATGAGCCCTCTCTCCCCCTATCTCCATAATATCTTTCCTCCTGGGGAAATCCAGTCAGTATTTAGGTACTGTATGGCTGTAGTGTAATCGGCTATTGAGTAGAGGGCTGTACGGTAAACCTCAGGGGACAGACACCATGAGGGTTTATGGCTGGTAGTGTATTATGTTGTTTGCATAATGACGTGGGTAAGAGCATCATTGGGGTTTTACGTACTGTGATATGCAACATGGGGTATCAGTGTATCAGTACACTGGGTTTAATCATGTTGCGTGCAGATAATCTATATATGTAATGTTGATGTACCAGACATGCCAATGATAATCTGTATACAAACTGACGTACATGCACCACGCATGTACTTGGCGTCATGGTATTAGGGGTGATAAAGTAGGGCTTCAGTTGTAGCAACACTATGAAGTGGAATGTTGAAAACCATTCACATGGAATGGAATAATATGTTTCTATCACATTTCTTGCTGCATTTTACGCTAAATGTAATTAAAGTCATTTTTTAAAGCCCTCATGCTGTAATCAGGTTACAGGTATGCTTTTCTTGGAAGGTCTTCAGTGGATAAAACCCTGTTTCTAGTACGTTAAACTGACTAGCCTTCCTTTTTCTGCTCCCTCTCTCTCTCTCTCTCTCTCTGTGTTTGAATGACATGTCGAGGGCTGTAATTTGACTCATCTATGCCAAGGTGCTGGAGAGGGGCCGACAAGGGGGGGCGGAGTGATTGATTGCCCTCTGTGACTGGCTCTTGTCATGCTCCTCAATGACTAATCACAGACCTGTGTGTGTGTGTGTGTGTGTGTGTGTGTGTGTGTGTGTGTGTGTGTGTGTGTGTGTGTTAGGATTGATGAGATGGAGGGGATTGGGGGGACACTCATTTATTCCGTCCACGAAGGTGTGCCTCTCATGCCTAGTCACCATGGCAACTGCTCGGTCCAGCACAGAAAGGGGCAAGCGGTCAGAGTGCCGTGGTAACGGGTTGTCAATCACTCAGCCTCCACTTCATGTTGTTATTCAAGATTTCCTGTCACTCACAATCAGTCAGACTCATGGTGCTGGAGAGCCTAGACACATACCATGAAGGCCCTCGGATCAATTTCCACAAATTAATTAAAAATAAAATATATTAGTAATTTTTTAGGAACTCAGTCCGGTACTCAACTTAGTGTTGCAAGTTAAAATAGTAGAATACACAAGGCGCAATTTCGAAATGTTGTGCACCAGCAGTTTTTCCTCTTGTTATATCAGTCAATTAGCCCATGTCAGCTAAACTTTTTCAGATTGCTAAATTTGTTTAGCGGCCAGCTATCTAAACTTGTTATCATCGTCAAATTACCGGCTGGGGGGCCTGTCATGCCAAATATTGTCCCCCTTTACGTCACAATGGGATTCGATAAACTATTAGCGTCCGTTGCTATATCAACGGTGTTACAATGGGATTCGATAAACTATTAGCGTCCATTGCTATATCAACGGTGTGATGACCTAATGATTAGAGTGTTGGAGATCATTACAGTCTAAATTACGTTCTTTTCATCATCGCTATGCAAACAAGGCTGATTTCCACGACAATTTCGCTGTTAAAAACAAGTTTTGTTTAGCTAATAAATGAAAACATTAATTCTAACTACTTTTTGGTACCTTGTTAACCTTACAACATGAAATCCATGTGTTAAACGTTGCTACGTTTTGGAAATGGCAAAGAAAATGTGTAATCTGCTTGACACATTAAAGTTACTTACCTTACAGATCAGGAAGTCAGCTAATTTCCACTCCATTCATATGCAAATCTGTTTGATTCATACTCTGGCTTGTATGGCTGTCATGTTAATATTTTAACCTGCCCTTCCCTTATCTACACTGAAATAATATAATTTCAGTAGTCCTCTGATTCATTTTTTTCTATCTTGCATAGCTCATTATTAGACCCTTGTGGTTGAATGTATATGTATCTATTGTAGGTTCTAGGATACAACAATGAATAATGTGGAACAAATAAATACCATCAACGGATACTTTACAACTTACAATAATGAACACCTTGTGAAACAGCTGTGAAACCAACCTGGCAATATTTAAGATATTAATACATAAACTTTGTTCGTTTTTTGGTACAGTTCTGCCATTAATTTATGTTCACAGATAAAAAAAAATACACTCACATGGCAATCAGACTGAAATACTTAATTCTGGTGAGTGGAATAAAGAGGTGGGTGCTGTGTGGGTGGGAGGTTCTGCCTGTCACTTGTTCTCAACAGGCAGTCAGTCAGTCTCAGAAGGGGGACACTGCAAAGTCCAGGCTGCTCTCTTTGTTCTGAGTGTTTGCAGTGCTAGTGTTTTTTAGTTAATCTGTTTATCTCACATATTATATTCCGAGTATGATACGGCTAGCAAACTTTGTTAGCAGATAATGACAACATGACGTAATGAGATGGAGGGGATGGGATGAGTGGGAGATGCAGAATTTCATCTGGAGGGAGAGGAGAGAAAGAGTTAAAGGATGAGGAGAGAGGAGAGAGGAAAGAATCAAGAGATGATTGATCAGGTGCTGCTGCTAGTTCTTCCTGTCACTTATCCTCGACAGGCAGCCAGTCTCAGTCATGGTTCAATAACATGGGCCTGGTTGAGTTGGAAGCCCTCTCACCACGTCAAGGTACAGGCCTAGAGAAGGATTTTGTTTTTAATTAATGCCTTTAACCCCCTACTCTATCTTTGGAGTATTTGTTGGCTTGACGAAACAAAACGAACTGGCAACAGACAAACAGAACACAGGTATAAATATACAGGGAAAAATGGGGAAGATGGGCGACACCTGGAAGGGGGTGGAGACAATCACAAAGACAGGTGAAAAAGATCAGGGTGTGACACATCTACTTAAGGGCAGTTGAGGTTACCATAATTGTTTACACCTATCCATTTGATTGATCAGGGTTAGCTTATAGCTAGATACCTCATTGTGACAGACATAAAACTAAATGTATAACGTTAGCTAGCGACATGTAGATGACCCACTAACGTTAGCTAGATGAAAAAGGGTTATTAAATGGTTGCACATAAATCCTTCCAGTTATCTAACAGTAATAGAAATTAACTGCTTAACATTAACTTTGTCCTGAATTGTGAATTTCTCCACGCCCCTAAGAATGCTGTGCCTCTTGTCGAGATCAGTGATGCCTTCATAGTACTTCGCCTGGTTGGAAAGATAAAAGAAAATCTCCACGAGGGATGCCATTGAAGTGCAAGCTACATACAAACAGAAAGCAGCTACATTAACATGCTGACCAGACAGGACACGTCGCGTGCGCCAGCGTCGCAAAATAAACTTAGAAATCCATGTTATTCAATTATTGCGCACGCCAACGAGCATCTGCGATGCCAAGGGCTAAAATAGAACTCCTTTCTATTTCTGACGCAGATCGCGCTGAAAGTCTTGCCTCTCCCATCTCCTCATTGGTTTATAGAAGCAGGTACCCACGTGCCATCTCCTCATTGGTTATACTCACGTGGGTGATTGAAAGACGAAATGTTTTGCCGGTTGTCGTGGTAAAAGTGTAGATGCCAATCACCATATAAGTTAAAAGATGAAAAAGCCTGGAAGGAGGAGAGATGACTAGAAACGATTCGGTTGGCCGTTTTATGTGTGGATTAATTGTCGGAGTAGAAGACCTTGTGCATTTCAGGTAAAATAACAACTCAATGTTTATATCCCAGGACAAATTAGCTAGCAACAGCAAGCTAGCTACATAGGACAAATTAGCTAGCAAGTGAAAGCTAACTAGCTAAATTGCCATATATGTTTAATGCTTTTCGATCTGTCCCCAAATTAATGTCATTGGTTCAGAGTTTGTTTTGATATTTTAACCTGCGTGTCGTGATCGCATTTGGTGTAGGGGGACAAAATAAATGTATGCACGATAGTGCACGATGGCGCACGCGCGCAGCCGGTTTGGGTTCCGTGTAACAGTTAGCTAGCTAACTTAGATAACAATAGCTAAATAAAACTGTCAGGCTGAGGTAAATAAGTAACTATAGTAGCAATGTCAATATAAAATCCATCTACAAAGCTTAAATTATTTATTCCTATTTAACAATATTTGCTAATATAAAGACAAATATATGGTAAAGAAATAGTGTTCTCTTTCCAGTCTTTTCAGTCATCTGAAGCAGCAGCAAGTCAGCAGGTTGCCAGCATCAAAAACACCGTCCTTGGAGAGCAATTCTGAGGTAATAATTTTGCACGGACTGAGCGCAAAAGTGCTTCTGAGGTGAAATAGAACTAGAACTGCCATGGTCCTCCTTCCTTTGCGACCGCTACGAGGTGACCAAGCAACCAGCATAACAATGGACGCTTTGGTTCATTACGTAATCTGGTCAGAATGTTGCAAGATCTGCAACAGAAGTTAGAACTCATCGAATCCCATTGTGACGTAAAGGGGGACACTATTTGGCCGGGGAACATTATTTGGCATGACAGGCCCCATATATTTTTTTTGTTAGTCTCACTACTCAGATATCATATTAAAAACTGCAAAAATGTCTTTCCACCCTATGGCTAAATGTGTAGCATTGCAGGAAATTAACTTTAAAACACCTACTTTTTCTATCCGCCTCATGCTACATGAGTAGAACTGAATTGAAATTATTTATAAATGATTCTCTGCACTGTAGTATCAGAAATAGCAGATTCTGAGGTTTCCAAAATACTTACCGTTTGCCAAACTCTCAATATTGAAGAGATGAGCTCTATTTCAAAATAGAACTTTTTCCAAGAATAACTGCTTTTCCAATGCCGCCCAAACGTGAGCATGCGGTAGCAGATAATTTGAGCCAGTTTGCTACAGCAGGAAATAATTCTACAGGAACAGGGCATGTGAATTATTGTGTGGATTATAATTAATGGACATTTTTGCAGGGGTAGATACATTTTTCGTAAGGTAAAATCAAGTCTGAAATTTCAAAGTGGAAATTACAAGCTTCAGAAGCCCCCCTGTTGCCAGCAGACATAATTGTTTTTATGTTTTAGAGTACATTTGTGCAATTCTATACATTTTGCTATGGGGCGTAGAGAAAATGTTGCAGTTTTAAAGCAAGTTTGCTGAAATTCTACACATTTTGCCAGGGTCAGAGAGAAAATTTTACAACTGTGGGACCTTCCATAGACAAGTGTGTGCCTTTCCAAATAATGTCTAATCAATTGATTTTACCACAGGTGGACTCCAATGAAGTTGTAGAAACATCTCAAGGATGATCAATGGAAACAGGATGCACCTGAGCTCAATTTCGAGTATCATAGCAAAGGGTCTGAATACTTATGTAAATAAGGTATTTCTGTTTTCTATTTGTAATACATTTTCAAACATTTCTAAAAACCTGTTTTAACTTTTTCATTATGGGGTATTGTGTGTAGATTGATGAGGAAAATGTTTAATTTAATCCATTTTAGAATAAGGCTGTAACGTAACAAAATACGTAACAAGTCATGGGGTCTGAATACTTTCCGAATGCACTGTATTTATATACAGTACCAGTCAAAAGTTTGGACACACCTACTAAGGTTTTTCTTTATTTTTACTATTTTCCACATTGTAGAATAATAGTGACGACATCAAAACTATGAAATAACACATATGGAATAGTAAACAAAAAAGTGTTAAACAAATCAAAATATATTTGTTTGTGTACATGGAAGTCAGCGATTTATGTTTACTATAGGTTAATGAGGCAATACAAATGTGATGTAACTAAAATGTGACTAAAATGAATGAGCATTTAGTTGACTAAAATGGCCCATAGTTTTCGTCATTTGGACAATAACTAGACTAAATCATTATTCAAATGACAAAAAATGTGACAAAGACTTAATTATATTTGTCAAAATAACTAAGTGACTGAATAAGTCACTTTTTGGCGCTCGTTTCCCTGGCTGTGTCAATTCCACGATTTACTGGCATCCATCTGACTATTGTCAGTTTAATTTTGTCTAACTATTATTATATGTGTGAAATTAGTTTTGCTCGGTTTAGGTGTAGTTTCGATGGGCCATCATCAGCTGCTTAGGCTGGCGGTAAATGATGGTCAGGGGGGAGAAAATTACAGGTCCTTTAAAAACTGCTTATAACACAAATTCTGTTTGTGATATTGAAATTCTAACAACCTAAGTCTGTTAAATAGACTTAAGCAGAAAAACTCACCATAAGCGGAGCAATTAGAGCGAGGCAGGTGAATAGGATGGGACAGGCAGAGCAGAGACTGTATGATAGCAGGATAGTCCATTCCTAATCATCCTTGCTGATAGCAATGTTGTCAGTGTGGTGTTCGAATCCACCTCAAGCAAGACTGATTCAAGACCGGAGCAAATCGAGTCTGAGTCAAGACTAAGACCGAGTATAGACCGAGACCAGAAAAATGTCAGTCCAAATCAATTGCTGACACAAAAAAGCAATGTTTGGAAAAATTTGAATATGGATGAAGGGAAATAAATGGCTACAGTCTACACTTTTTTTAGTTATTTCATGAAATGTTGTTTTTAGAATAGGGGCAGTTTTTTTTACCGGGGTAAGTTTAAGTTGTTAAGTTGTTATCGTTTAAATTGATTTTACCTCAGACGATCTGGTAGTAAGGTTGCTAGCTAGCATTCCTAGCAGCTTATGCTAACTAGCCAGCTGGCTAGCATTTACTGCTAGTGAAGGTTCTAGCTTGCAAGTTAGAATAAACTAGCACTAACTGGGCTAGTCATTGTCAAAATGAAAGGTAGAAACACATTCACAACCATAAAGGGGTTATGAATGTGTTGCCCCCAACACCCTCATCCAACATATTACTCAAAAATGATCTACATTTCTCTCTCTAAACAAGTGGATTATTTATCTTAAGGCCTTCCTACTTGTATATTTAAAAAACAATTACAGATCTAACTTCATTCAACTTTTACAAAATGTCCCAAAGAATTATCAACTTACCACTAAATCGTTATCTCCAAATGTTGTGATGACACAGAGGAAATGTTTTGTTGAGCAAGAGCAATGGTAGCCAGAGAAAGTGTTGGAAAAATTATTTGGTGACATCTTGTGGTCTTAATGTGAATTACAGAGACGCGTACAAAGCTCTACCTCGCTCTCCATTTGGCAAATCTGACCATAATTCTATCCTCCTTATTCCTGCTTACAAGCAAAAATTAAAGCAGGAAGCACCAGTAACTCGGTCTATAAAAAAGTGGTCAGATGAAGCAGATTTGCTAGCACAGACTGGAATATGTTCTGGGATTCTTCCGATGACATTGAGGAGTACACCACATCAGTCACTGGTTTCATCAATAAGTGCATCGATGACGTCGTCCCCACAGTGACTGTACGTACATACCCCAACCAGAAGCCATGGATTACAGGCAACATTCGCACTGAGCTAAAGGGTAGAGCTGCCACTTTCAAGGAGCGGGACTCTAATATAAGAAATACCGCTATGCCCTGCGACGAACCATCAAACAGGCAAAGCGTCAATACAGGACTAAGATCGAATCGTACTACACCGGCTCCGACACTCGCCGGATGTGGCAGGGCTTGATAACTATAACAAACTACAAAGGGAAGCACAGCTGAGAGCTGCTCAGTGACACGAGCCCCATCAGACGAGCTAAATAACTTCTTTGCCTGCTAATTATGTATAGGCTGTGTTTCAACTTGTCAATTTCAAATTATTTTCGAACAAGTTGTATTTTCTAACAACAGTTTGAATTGAGGTGTGTTCCGCCTCCTCATTAATTCACATAGAAGTAGCCCATTCAGCGTTGCGGACAATTAATGTTTGAGGCTTTACTGAGCCGGATAAACTTCTCTCTTCGAGGAGAGCCCACTGCACTTCACTCATGTTTGTGCAGATCAAGTATGCATATATTTGCGCAGTCTTGCAAGAATTGGAACATTTTCTTGCTGGCGCTCGCTTTGCCTTCCGTGTTGTTTTCCTTACAAATAATAACTTTGCGTTCCTATCAAAGTAAGTTCCGTATTTTCTGTATATCGTGTTGTCGTTTCTACTGTAGACGCATACAGTATGTATGTATGTATGGAGCATAATGTATTTACAGTTCTATTCACATGTTTTCAAGTACTGGTGACATAATGCATTCTAATTATTTCATATATTGTAATTGACACCTATGATGTGTGTAAAATACTTGTTTTAAGGTTGTACTGATTATAATGAGCTAAGATATTTGCCAGCTATGTGTGGCGCCATGTTTGTTGATATACAGAAAATACGGAACTTACTTTGATAGGAACATACTGTATGCGTCTACAGTAGAAACGACAACACGTCGCAACACCCTAGACCCACTCCAATTTGCATACCACCCCAACAGAACCACAGATGATGCAATCTCTATTGCACTCCACACTGCCCTTTCACACCTGGACAAAAGGAACACTTATGTGAGAATGCCATTCTTTGACTACAGCTCAGCGTTTAACACCATAGTGCCCTCAAAGCTCATCACTAAGCTAAGGACCCTGGGACTAAACACCTCCCTCTGCAACTGGATCCTGGACTTCCTGACGGGCCGCCCCCAGGTGGTAAGTGTAGGTAACAACACATCCGCCATTCTGATCCTCAACACGGGGGCCCCTCTGGGGTGCGTGCTCAGTCCCCTCATGTACTCCCTGTTCACTCATGACTGCACGGCCAGGCACGACTCCAACACCATCATTAAGTTTGCTGATGATGTGGTAGGCCTGATCACAGACAACGACGAGACAGCCTGTAGGGAGGTAAGAGATCTGACTGTGTGGCGCAAGGACAACAACCTCTCCCTCAACGCGATCAAGACAAAGGAGATGATTGTGGACTACAGGAAAAAGAGGACCGAGCACGCCCACATTCTCATCGACGGGGCTGTAGTGGAGCAGGTTGAAAGCTTCAAGTTCCTTGGCGTCTACATCACCAACAAACTAACATGGTCCAAGATTACACCAAGACAGTCGTGAAGAGGGCACGACAAAACCTATTCCCACTCAGGAGACTGAAAAGATTTGGCATGGGTCCTCAGATCCTCAAAAGGTTTTACAGCTGCACCATCGAGAGCATCCTCACGGGTTGCATCACTGCCTGCTATGGCAACTGCTCGGCCTCCGACCACAAGGCACTACAGTGGGAAGAGCGTACGGCCCAGTACATCCCTGGGGCCAAGCTTCCTTCCATCCAGGACCTCTATACCAGGCGGTGTCAGAGGAAGGCCCTAAAAATGTTCAAAGACTCCAGCCACCCTAGTCATAGACTGTTCTCTCTGCTACTGCACAGCAAGCGGTACCAGAGCGCCAAGTCTAGGTCCAAAAGGCTTCTTAACAGCTTCTACCCCCAGGCCATAAGACTCCTGAACATCTAATCAAATGTCTACCCAGATTTTTTGCATTGCCCCCCCTTCTACACTGCTGCTGTTCTCTGCTATCTATGCATAGTCACTTTAATACCTCTACCTACATGTACATATTACCTCAATTACCTCGACACCGGTGCCCCCGCACATTGACTCTGTACCGGTACCCCCTGTATATAGCCCCGCTATTGTTATTTACTGCTGCTCTTTAATTATTTGTTATTCTTATCTCTTACTTTTTTTTAATGTATTTTCTTAACTGCATTATTGGTTAAGGGCTTATAAGTAAGCATTTCACTGTAAGGTATTCGTTGTACCTGTTGTATTCGGCGCATGTGACAACGGTCCCGTGTGGCTCAGTTGGTAGAGCATGGCGCTTGCAACGCCAGGGTTGTGGGTTCTTTCCCCACGGGGGGACCAGGATGAATATGTATGAACTTTCCAATTTGTAAGTCGCTCTGGATAAGAGCGTCTGCTAAATGACTTAAATGTAAATGTAAATACCATTTTATTTGAGGGGGGGCAGTTACCCCAGGGGGCTAGTTACCCCCTAGTACCCTAAGTCATGTACCTCCACTACACTACTTTGATATGCACCAGTAGGCATTAAGAAGTGAGTATTCACAATGCCCACTGAAAAAAAAGTGGGTATACGGCGTATACCTGCGTATACCCTCCACTACACCACTGGCCATTTGTGTTTTATAAAAAGTGCACTCTCCTACCTGAGTGCGCTGGTATTACGATTGTTGTCCTTTCAGAATCACGAACCTGTCACACACTGAAGGCCTATAGGTTTGCCACTGCGCAAACATGTCTGTAATAGATATAAAGACTATTAAGATATTTCTGTTCCAAGAAAGGAGTGTATATATTTGGCCTATATTTGGTCTGGTCTCGGCTGGTCTGGGGAAGAAATTATGAGTCCTCACTGTCTGAGACCGAGTCAAGACACTGGATGTTGTGTTTCCATAAGTGCATGAATTGGTCTAATTTAGCATGTATGGTAAAGCCTCAACCCATAGCTACTTTTTACAATTCAAATGTGCTCGATATGTATGAATACAGGGCCAGAGAGAAAACATTCTAAAATAGAACACACGAGCCTCGCACACTCACCTTTAGGCCATTATTTAGGAAAAGTCAAGGACGGAGAGGGGCATGACGTCAACTCGCGGCCTGCTCTCATCCTTCTAGACCTATCGGCTGCCTTTGATACTGTGAACCATCAGATCCTCCTCTCCACCCTCTCCGAGCTGGGCATCTCCGGCGCGGCCCACGCTTGGATTGCGTCCTACCTGACAGGTCGCTCCTACCAGGTGGCGTGGCGAGAATCTGTCTCCGCACCACGTGCTCTCACCACTGGTGTCCCCCAGGGCTCTGTTCTAGGCCCTCTCCTATTCTCGCTATACACCAAGTCACTTGGCTCTGTCATATCCTCACATGGTCTCTCCTATCATTGCTATGCAGACGACACACAATTAATCTTCTCCTTTCCCCCCTCTGATAACCAGGTGGTGAATCGCATCTCTGCATGTCTGGCAGACATATCAGTGTGGATGACGGATCACCACCTCAAGCTGAACCTCGGCAAGACGGAGCTGCTCTTCCTCCCGGGGAAGGACTGCCCGTTCCATGATCTCGCCATCACGGTTGACAACTCCATTGTGTCCTCCTCCCAGAGTGCTAAGAACCTTGGCGTGATCCTGGACAACACCCTGTCGTTCTCAACTAACATCAAGGCGGTGACCCGTTCCTGTAGGTTCATGCTCTACAACATTCGCAGAGTACGACCCTGCCTCACGCAGGAAGCGGCGCAGGTCCTAATCCAGGCACTTGTCATCTCCCGTCTGGATTACTGCAACTCGCTGTTGGCTGGGCTCCCTGCCTGTGCCATTAAACCCCTACAACTCATCCAGAACGCCGCAGCCCGTCTGGTGTTCAACTTTCCCAAGTTCTCTCACGTCACCCCGCTCCTCCGCTCTCTCCACTGGCTTCCAGTTGAAGCTCGCATCCGCTACAAGACCATGGTGCTTGCCTACGGAGCTGTGAGGGGAACGGCACCTCCGTACCTTCAGGCTCTGATCAGGCCCTACACCCAAACAAGGGCACTGCGTTCATCCACCTCTGGCCTGCTCGCCTCCCTACCTCTGAGGAAGTACAGTTCCCACTCAGCCCAGTCAAAACTGTTCGCTGCTCTGGCACCCCAATGGTGGAACAAACTCCCCCACGACGCCAGGTCAGCGGAGTCAATCACCACCTTCCGGAGACACCTGAAACCCCACCTCTTTAAGGAATACCTAGGATAGGATAAAGTAATCCTTCTAACCCCCCCCCCCCTTAAAAGAGTTAGATGCACTATTGTAAAGTGGTTGTTCCACTGGATATCATAAGGTGAATGCACCAATTTGTAAGTCGCTCTGGATAAGAGCGTCTGCTAAATGACTTAAATGTAAATGTAATGTAAATGTAATGTCAAAAATGGCAGATATGTTTCAATTTTAAATTCATATGCAGTCAAAATGACTGCCTTGGCGCTTTTAGGGTTACTTGAGAGAAGAGGAGAGCTATGAGCCAAAGGGCTTTGGGTAGCTATGTGGTTATTGCTTGATGTTATTATGTTATTGATGTTATTATGTTACGTTATTTTGTGCTAAGCCCTTATACTGTATGTCCGCTGACATTCACATTTCACTGGTATGGCAATTCTTAGAAAATATGTGAGTGTAATTGTCAGTGATGTGCTGTGAGGTCGGTGGCTGGGTATTATCAAAGTTATATAAGATTTGGTTGGGGGTGGGGGGGCCCACCTCACAAGGAAAAACATTTTAGTGGCCCCCCTCTAGACGGCGGAGAGAAACATTTAAACATTTACAAGTTAATTTCCTGCAATTCTGCACATTTTACGATGGGGTGTAGAGAAAATTTGCCGTTTTTAAAGCAATCTTTCTGCTGTTCTACACATTTTGTCATGGGATGGAGTGAATAAAAAAAAACAAATTATACCAAATTTCATGCAATTCTACACATTTTGCCATGGGGCGGAGAGAAAATGTAAAAAAATGTATAACAAATTTCATGCAATTCTACTGATTTTGCCATGGGACATGGAGAACGTTTTTGAAGTTTTAGAGCATTTAGCCATGGGGTGGACATTTTTATTTTTTCAATTTTAAAGTTAATTTCCTGCAATTCTACACATTTTGCCATGACTGTTACCATGTTAATATGATATCTGAGTGAAAGTGACAAAGTAACAAAATCAATGGGGGCCCTCTGGAGGTCGGGGCCCTTTGGCACGTGCCCTGTGTGCCCGGTTGGTATATGGCCATGACTACTACAAGTTTACATAGCTGGCTAGACTAATTTACCATGGCTAATTGAGTGACTGACATAACAAGAGGAAACTGCTGAACCACAACCAAATTTCGAGTTTGCACCTTATATATTCTACTTTTCTAACTTTCGACAGCGGCCTATTTCATATCAGACAAAAGTACACACTGCTCAACTCAGCTCAGCCATAGACCGATGTAGCATCCACTGTTACAACCAATAGGTGGCACTAAAATACCAAGATATGGACACATTTCATCTCAATAGTTTGCACCGTAAACTCCATAGCCTTTCACAATGGATTTACAATTCTTCCAATGCCCCACTCAAACACAAACATAATATGAATATGTGAAATATAATTACACACGCACACATATATTATAAATAAGGTTTGAATTAAATGTCCATATCAACATCAAAAATGCAGTTCAAAACGTCAAAAAAAAGTGTCTAATTAAAATGATTTTTTTTCTTGATAAATTGAATGCATCAAAGGGGTGTTGTCTAGTCCCATGTCCATTCAATAGTTGCCTAACCCACAAGGAAAATGCATTTAGGCCTACAATACTTTTAAATTAAGTCCAATCGTCTGTCCTTCAGTGTGAATCTCTCAATGACAGAGTTGTAGAAGACGCAGCAAAACCCCATGTCCATTATTTGATTCTGTATGCACACAGCAGGCCCACGGTTGTGTGGGAGACCCATCCCCAAGGCCTCCTTCAGTTTCATTTTCACACCGACACAAAAAGTCACACGCACACAAACAGTAGTTGTTAGCAGCACACATTTAGGCAGCTCCATCCATTAGGGCATCCAGCCGGTCGGAGAGAAGAATCCTCCCACGCGAGTCCATCCCCATGCAGCCACGCATGTAGAATTGATGTAGTTGGTCACATGCATCTTGTAGAAGCCAAGGCAGTGGGGCTCGCATTGAGTGGCGGGAGCAGCCCCATTCCCATTACGTCCACAAAGCAAAAGTAAATGGGTAAAAAGTATTTGGTAATGACGTTTCAGACAAGTGGACAATCCAGTACTGTTCTGCTGCCCAACAGCTAGCAGTGAGCGAGATCGTGGTTGCCTGTCATGAATAAAGTCACGTTTTGCAGAGCTCTTGTACGCTGCCTCTGTCTAGTCTTAACTTTCATTATAGTTGAGATTCCACTCTTTGAACCCTCCAAACAGTGTGTTACCTTATTCCGACTTGGAAAATTGTTTGAGGTGCAGTATGGTGTCCATTTGTCAGGTTATTTTTGCTAGCTAGCTAACTTTGTTCAGATCAAGGGATTTGTAGACGCCCAAATTATGTAGACGGCCAAATGTGCAGAGCTTACCACAGGTTTACCCACACAACATATTTAGGCGATATGCATGCACAAAATATGAAAATCAGCTCAATGCAATGAATGAAGATACTTCAGGCTAGGCAAAGCAGTGATGCCTATGCTGACCCTGTTCATTAACAGTGACTGTAGTCAGGAACGCCCGCCCCGTCAACGATTTGAATGGATTTGAATGGATGGAAAGGAAGACATGAATACCCTGGTGCCTTTCCTGAGGATTTGATGCAGTTTTAGCACATGGCTTTTGAGTATAAAAACCACCAGAATCATTGAGAAAAAAGCATTATATAATTGTATTTTTTATTTGGCTTTTCAGAGGTTTTTATTTTTATTTTCACAGGGTAAACACTGCCTACCCTGCCTATGACTCTTTAGGAAAAACCACATGAATTTAACATGATCACATGCGATCTTGTGAAATAAATGCGACAATATGGGGATGCCAAATTTCAACATTTGATACCATGAAACTACACGTGACAACATTTGAGTACGTGTAAAAATCCCGGTGTCAAATGTCATTGAGAATATGGTTAGAGTCCAGTGTTGTTCCCTGGAGTACAACAAGGTAAAAGGTACACTTCACAGGTACACATGGTACAATTTGGTACCTTGTGGGTATAATGGGTCACTCTCCTACCCAATATTTAGAATATAGGGTATGATCATCATTGAGAGGGGGAGGCAATACTGGTGGGGCTCATTAGCATATTTAATGATGTGGTCGAAAATATGCGTATTTGGGCCAACAGTCAGGAAGTCTTCTAGCAGTTTAAGTGTTTGATGGTTATGCCTATGCAAGTTGAGCACTCCTTTGACACTGTCTGTTCTGCAAACTTTGTAAGAGCATTGTGTCACCAATGAGCTGCACTGTAAAAAATTGAATTTTCCTGTAATTTAACAACAACTTGTTGCTAGAAGTTGCTTTGAATTTGTATTGTCTTAACTGGAAACCATTTTTCATAAGCTATTTTAAAATTCACAATAACTTACAGGCGAATGGCTGCCATTAGCAATACATGCCCGTGACCTACTGTGCCTTCACTGACTCTTATGTTGACAACCAGGACTTGCTATTTGGCAGCATACTGTAGCAGCGGCACCCTATCAGCATATTGCAGGTGTGCCTTTCAGCTTGCTCTTTTTGGTCTCCCATGAGAGGGAATGCCATCCCAGTAAATGTGCTCTGTTGTATTCTGGTCATAAACACTAAGCTTATACACTGTCAGTTCTCCAGCCTTGTTAAAGACTGATATAAGTGCATGAGACATACAATATTTCATTCATAGCTAGTCACCATATCATTGTAATATTCACTTCCCTGCCACACCATAATGTCACAAATACAACCTATTTTACAGGAAGCCCCCAAATATGTTAATGAGCCCGAGCCAGCACATTGCCACTGCCTACATTTCAAAGTGCAGTAATGATTATACCTTATATTGAATATAATGCGTATAATTTTTTTTCCATTATACTAGATTATCCACATATGTACTCTAAAAGGTACTGACCAGTACCATGTGAGTTCCTATGTGTACCTCTGAAGGTACCTTACAGTAGGTGTACCTTTTGACCTTTTATGTAAAACAAGGAACAACATTGTACCGCAACCATACTCTTTTGTTTTGATTGTGTGGCTACACAGTACACTGAGTGTACAAAACATTAGGAATGACAGACAGACCAGCTGAATTCCGGTTTGGCATGCATCTAAAAAAATGTTTTCTTGAGTTTGTCCCACCAAGATTTACATGCTAAATTCGCCACGTGGTCTGTGGCCATACATGTGGTTGTGAGGGCGGTTGGACGTACTGCCAAATTCTCTAAAACAACATTGGAGGTGGCTTCTGGTAGAGAAATTAACAATCAATTATCTTGCAACAGCTCTGGTGGATATTCCTGCAGTCAGCATGCTGTTTAATCAGCTTCTTGATATGCCATACCTGTCAGGTGGATGGATTATCTTGGCAAAGGAGAAATGCTCACTAACAGGGATGTAAACAAATTTGTGCACAAATATGAGAGAAATAAGCTTTTTGTGCTTATGGAATATTTCTGGGATCTTTTATTTCAGCTCATGAAACATGGGGACCAACACTTAACATGTTGCGTTTATATTTTTGCTCAGTGTATTTCAGTGTCTTTGAATGGTAGTAGGTGCCAGGTTTGAGTGTGTCAAGAACTGCAACGCTGCAGGTTTTTTACGTTCAGTTTCTCATGTGTATCAAGCAGTGGCGATTTTAGCATGTAAATCTTGGTGGGGCAAACTCAAAAAAACTTTTTTTAGATGCATGCCAGCAAAGCCACAACACAACACTAAACAATACATTAATTGCACTATCACGATGACAAACGGTGCCCACAAACTGTTAGGGCCTACATAAAGCTGTCCCAACAGCAGAGCTTTCTTTTCAGCACCTTGGATTGAATCCTTACCACCGCTACACCTGGCTATCAGCGGAGCCTTGTCTGGCAGCAAAACAATTCATTCAGCCTTTTTTACTGCCTTTAAAAAAAAACATAGCTGATATAGCTGACCATATCTCCCTGGTACATTACATAATTTATGCAGCAGCATATAAGACATTCTTGGACTCACCTTGTTGTGTGCGGCGGTCCTTCGTTGGCAAATTTTGTCATCAATGAAAAAGATTTACAATTCCAAGTTGGACGCATTTTCCAAGTCTGACTTCCCAGTTGCAATGCTTGTGGTTAGCCACTGTCACCGATTCCTTCCAAACAACTCATTGTTGAATTTGCGATTTCCAACTTCTTGTGTAATGTCCAATGGCCGATGAGCACCGACACGCTTTATCTATATTTTCTCTTCATTATTTCTCTTCATAGGACAAGGATTAAAAAGGATTTGCCAGTAGACTTGATTCACGATGATGACTGCTAGCTAAGATTTTGAAAGTATGAAGTTGACATGATCAGTCCAATCAAAGCTACTGTACATATAACGGGATTTGACGTAATTTCTGTGGCCAATGACCTTGAGCCTTCTTGGATGGCACTTGTAATATAACTCTATGGTTGACCCAAAGGACTGAAATTTTGGATGTCTAACCTTACTAAAATACTGAAGTTAGATGATTGCGCAATGTCCCCATGAGTGACAGAATATGTTCCTATTTTCTGCTGGCCCGCCCCACCACCACAGAAAGCACTGAGCTAGGCTGAAACACCTACATTTTGGAGTTGCCTTACTCAAGAAAAAAGGGGAAAAAAGAGAACATGGTTGGATGTTTTTTAACTAAATTATATATATTTTTTGTTGCATTGTTTGCAAACTGATATGTGACACATATCAATGGCAGAATAACATGCAAGCCCCCCCAAAAAAAGTGGGTCTCAAAGCCCCACCTGCCTTGAATGACGGGTCGCCACTGGTATCAAGAATGGTCCCCATCAATGTGGATGGGGGGCGTGCTCTCTATGCTGTCTCCTGAAGTCCACGATCGGCTCGTTTGTTTTGTTGATGTTGAGTGAGGTTATTTTCATGGGACCACTCTGCCAGGGCCTTCACCTCCTTCCTGTAGGCTGTCTCGTCATTGTTGGTAATCAGGCCTACTACTGTTGTGTTGTCTGCAAACTTGATGATTGAGTTGGAGGCGTGCGTGGCCAGCCAGTCATGGGTAAACTGGGACTACAGGAGGGGGTTGAGCACGCACCCTTGTGGGGCCCCTGTGTTGAGGATCAGCGCAGTGGAGGTGTTGTCACCATCTGGGGGCGGCCTGTCAGGAGATCCAGGACCCAGTTGCAAAGGGTGGGTTCAGACCCAGGGCTCCGAACTTAATGATGAGCTTGGAGGGTACTATGGTGTTGAAGGCTGAGCTGTAGTCAATAAACAGCATTCTGACATAGGTATTCCGCTTGTCCAGATGGGACAGGGCAGTGTGCAGTGCGATGGCGATTGCATCGTCTGTGAATCTATTGGGATGGTATGCAAATTGAAGTGGGAAGAGTGTCAGGTAAGGTGGAGGTGATACGATATGATCCTTAACTAGCCTCTCAAAGCACTTCATGATGACAGAAGTGAGTGCTACGGGATGATAGTCATTTAGTTCAGTTACCTTTGCTTTCTTGGGTACAGGAACAATGTTGGAAATCTTGAAGCAAGTGGGGACAGAAGACTGGGATAGGGAGAGATTGAATATATCTGTAAACACTCAAGCCAGCTGGTCTGCGCATGCTCTGAGTATGCGGCTAGGGATGCGGTCTGGGCCGGCAGCCTTGCGAAGGTTTAACATGCTTAAACGTCTTACTCACGTGGAGAATGAGAGCCCACTGTCCTCAGGAGCGGGCCGCGTCGGTGGCACTGTCTTATCCTCAAAGCGGGCGAAGAAGGTGTTTAGCTTGTCCGGGAGCAAGACATCGATGTCAGTGACGTGTCTGGTTTTCCCTTTGTAATCCGTGATTGTCTGGAGTCCCTGCCACATACGTCTTGTGTCTGAGCTGTTGAATTGCGACTCCACTTAGTCTCTGTACTGACGTTTTGCTTGTTATATTGCCTTACGGAGGGCTTAACTGCACTGTTTGTATTCAACCATATTCCCAGTCACCTTGCCATGGTTAAATGCGGTGGTTCGTGCTTTCAGTTTTTGCGCGAATCCACAGTTTTTGGTGTCAGTGTCTATCCACAGTCACTGTGTCAGTGTATTCTCAGAGGCAACCCGGAACATATCCCAGTCCGCGTGATCAAAACAATCTTGAAGCAAGGATTCCGATTGGTCAGACCAGTGTTGAATAGACCTCAGCACGGGTACGTCCTGTTTGAGTTTCTGCCTATAGGAAGGGAGGAACATAATGGAGTCGTGATATGATTTACCGAAGGTAGGGAGGGGGAGAGCCTTGTAGCCACCCCAGAAGGGAGAGTAACAATGGTTGAGAGTTTTTGAAGCACGAGTACTACAGGCATATAAACACATTTCATGCAATTATACTTCATTTCTTATGACTGGAGGCTTTAGCAGGTCATTTTTTAATACCGCACAAATTCTTGAAATGACAGGCTACTTTGACACTGACAAATTGTGAATCTAAAATCAATTAAAATGACCTTGTCTTGAATCCATCAATAGCCTAGGCCTAGGTGTGTGGAAACGTATATTGTACAATATGTTGACATTATAATCCTATAAAAGCTTTCCTCTTTCACTTACTCACCCAATGATGCACAGCTCACTCACTGGCCGATAGCCTACAGTCAGATTAGAGTTCTCTCTTTTAATTAAAAGTCTATTGACACACCTTTGCATCAATCTAACTAACATAATACAAAAATCCCCATCAAAATCCTTCAGCTTAGAGATATATATATATGTTTTGCATGGGCTGCGTCTCAATCCACCACATCCTCCGATGTCGGCCTTCCGCATCTGCGGTGGAAGGTGGCTGAGCTACAGCGGTGTTTGTCAGACCATGAGACATTAGTGTTCTTCCGAAAACGTCTGTAGCGTCCGAACTTATATGACCACTCTATGGAAAGATGAGTCTCTCACGAAAATTGTGGTGTTCTCTACGACCCGCACAAGCCCCACAGGACTCGTCTGAAGTCGGTACTGCTGATGTGCCAACTTCTGTCTGTAGCATCCGAACCGTTTGGGCTACCCCACTGTGGAAAGCGGAGACTCTCACGAACACTATGGTTTTCTCAATTTTGCTCTACTACCCCCACAAGAGTCACTGGACTTGTCTGAATGTAACCCATACAAATGAATGGAAGTATGGTGGTAGTATTGTGACATATGTGTCACCAAACATTTTTACATTCCTGAGCTTTCTTATATTTCCTAGATATAGGACAGATACTTAAAAAACGTATTCCTTATGATTAAATTTTTTACCATTCATGAATGTGTTATTCAATGTGTTTCTATGAGCTATAGTAGTAGTAAAGAACAAATTAAATGTTTTATCAAAAATAAAATATATATATTTTTTTTATACCTAAAGGGGTCCTAAAATTCTAAACCAAATAGCTAAATGATCCATGGTATGACCATCTTAAAAGTATTCCATATGTTAGCTTAGTAAAATGCTCAAAACCATATTACATCAGAATCTCATTCTGGATAATGTCACTGCATTCAATTAGGATTTTTTCCCCACTGCGCCATACATCCATGTTTGAATGATGCGGTTTACAACAACAAAAATATGGATTTATGGGACAGTGGATTCTTTTTTTAAATGAGCGCAGAGACATTATCCAGAATGAGATTCTGATTTAAGAGGTGTTGGTTTGGAGTGTTTTGTAGCATTTTATAACATGCTTAGACACATTTTTATAATGCATTGTAATCTATGGCAAGTGATGACTCAGCAAAGTATGACAGAACAATTGTCTCTCTAACAAAACAAAAAAAATATATAAAACAACGGTTTAGGGGATCAACAAAAATCACAGAAAGAGTGAGATTAAATCCAGATGTAAAAATGTGTGAACTTCCCCTTTAAGCTTGCATTAATTTCAAGTGTCACTGAGCACTGATTCTCTTTCGTTGGTGTAATCACACAATTATTGTCTTGATTCTGGGCAGCTTTTAGCAGGGCATAAATGTATTCTTGCCAATAAATCTGTGGCTGATCTCTGTCATGGTCACAGACCTGGTGGCGTAGCAGGAAATTCAGATTGCTGGCATCCCCTTTTGGAAAAAACAGTACATTTCACATGTGAAAACATGTGTTTTTGGAACATGTCATGTGACATTTCACATGTGAAAACATGTGATCACGTAAAATTAATGTGGTTTGTCCGTAAAGGTGAGGACCATGTAAGAATGTCAATACATTTGTTTTTACCAGTCATCAGGATGTTTTCTGATAGTAAGATTTTTCACACCATCAATTCTGATTTTGAAACGCTTTCTTAAGGGCCCTTCCCAACAAAGCAGAGAGAAAAATAATAAAAAGATAACACGAGGAATAAATATGCAATGAGAAACGATAACTTGGCTATATTCACGGGGTAGCAGTACCGAGTCAATGTGCAGGGGTACAAGGTATTCAGATCCCTTGACCTTTTCCACATTTTGTTGTGTTACAGCTTTATTATATTTTTTATTAAAAAACAATGTTTTATCAATCTACACACAATACCCCATAATTATTTTTTTTTGCAAATGTATAAAAAACGTTTTTTGAAGTATCACATTTACACAATTATTCAGACCCTTTACTCAGTACTTTGTTGAAGCACCTTTGGCAGCGATTACAGCCTTGAGTCTTCTTGGGTATGACGCTACAAGCTTTCTTCTCTGCATATCCTCTCAAGCTCTGTCAGGTTGGATGGGGAGCGTCGCAGCACAGCTATTTTCAGGTCTCTAGATTGGTTTCAATGTCCGGGCTCTGGCTGGGCCACTCAAGGACATTTAGAGACTTGTCCCGAAGCCACTCCTGCGTTGTCTTGACTGTGTGCTTAGGGTCGTTGTCCTGTTGGAAGGTGAACCTTCGCCCCAGTCTGAGGCCCTGAGTGCTCTGGTGCAGGTTTTCATCAAGGACCTCCCCGTACTTTTCCTCGTTCATCTTTCCCTCGATTCTGACTAATCTCCCAGTCCCTGCCACAGAAAAACATCCCCACAGCATGATGCTGCCACCTCCATGCTTCACCGTAGGGACGGTGCCAGGTTTCCTCCAGACGTGACACTTGGCATTCAGGCCAAAGAGTTCAATGTTGGTTTCGTCAGACCAGAGAATCTTGTTTCTCATGGCCTGAGAGTCCTTTAGGTGCCTTTTAGCAAACTCCCAAGTGGGTTGTCATGTGCCTTTTACTGAGGAGTGGCATCCGTTTGGCCACTTTACCATAAAGGCCTGATTGGAGGAGTGCTGCAGAGATGGTTGTCCTTCTGGAAGGTTCTCCCATCTCCACAGATGAACTCTGGAGCTCTGTCAGAGTGACCATGGTGTTCTTGGTCACCTCCCTGATCAAGGCCCTTCTCCCCCGATTGCTCAGTTTGGCCGGGAGGACAGCTCTAGGATGAGTCTTGGTGGTTCCAAGCTTCTTCCATTTAACTTCTTGCGGATTAGTGGGACGCTAACTTCCGGTGAAATTGCAGAGTGCCAAATTCAAATGAAATTATTATAAATATTAAACTTTCATGAAGTCACAAGTGCAATACATCAAAATAAAGCTTAACTTGTTGTTAATCCAGACGCCGTGTCAGATTTCAAAAAGGCTTTACAGCGAAAGCAAACCATGCGATTATCTGAGGACAGCGCACAGCACACAAATGCATAACAAATCATTTTCAACGAGGGAGTTGCGACACGAAAGTCAGAAATAGCGATATAATATATGCCTTACCTTTGAAGATCTTCTGCTGTTGGCACTCCA
This sequence comes from Salvelinus alpinus, assembly GCF_045679555.1. NCBI lineage: Eukaryota > Metazoa > Chordata > Actinopteri > Salmoniformes > Salmonidae > Salvelinus > Salvelinus alpinus. The sequence continues at coordinate 42,211,707 of NC_092091.1, read as the reverse complement.
AAAGGTCCCATTTACATTACAAATGGTCCTTTTGTTCGAAAAAGTCATTTTTTATATCCATAAAAACTCAGTTTAGCTGGCGCGCTTCAGTCAATAATCCACTCAATTTCCCTCCTTCCAAATGCATACAAAATGAATCCCAAACGTTACCAATAAACTTATCCAAACAAGTAAATCAACATTTATAATCAAACATCAAAATTTAAGACGGAGAATCGTTATTGTCTTTACCGCAGAAAAATACCAAAGAACGAGCTCTCATTCACGCGTTTGCAAACACTACAGACAAAATGGGAGCCACCTAGAAAAACTAACATTTCTGGCTCATTTTTCTAAAAACCAGCCTGAAACTCTTTCTAAAGACTGTTGACATCTAGTGGAAGCCCTAGGAACTGCAATCGGGCACGATTTCGCTCCCTATTATATAAGTGCCAGCCATTGAAATCAGTGGTAGGATGAAATTTCTATTTTTGGGGATGGTTTGTCCTCGGGGCTTCGCCTGCCATTTCAGTTCTGTTATACTCAGACATTATTTTAACAGTTTTAGAAACTTTAGAGTGTTTTCTATCCAAATCTACCAATTATATGCATATCCTAGCTTCTGGGCCTGAGTAGCAGGCAGTTTACTTTGGGCACGCTTTTCATCCGGACGTCAAAATATCGCCCCCTATCCCAAAGAAGTTAAGAATGATGGAGGCCGCTGTGTTCTTGGGGACCTTCAATGCTGCAGAAATTATTTCCCAGATCTGTGCCTCGACACAATCCTGTCTCAGAGCTTTAAGGACTATTCCTTCGACCTCATGGCTTGGTTTTTGCTCTGACAACTGTGGGAGCTTATTTAGACAGGTGTGTGGCTTTCCGAATCATGTTCAATCAATTGATTTACCACAGTTGGACTCCAATCAAGTTGTAGAAACATCTCAAGGATGATCAATGGAAACAGGAGCTCAATATCGAGTCTCATAGCAAAGGGTCTTATTTTTAATACATTTGCAAAAATGTCCAAAAACCTGTTTTTGCTTCGTTATTATGGGGTATTTTGATTGATGGATTGATGAGGAAACAAATTAATATAATCCATTTTAGAATAATGCTGTAACGTAACAAAATTTTGAAAAAGTCTAGGGGTCTGAATACTTTCTGAATCTACTGTATGTACATGTAGGTATGGGTAAAGTGACTAGGCAACAGGATAGATAATAAGCAGTAGCAGAGGCATATGTGATGAGTCAAAGGAGTTGGTACAATTGGGAGTCAATGCAAATAGTCCGGGTAGCTATTTGGTTAACTATTTTTAGCAGTCTTAGGGCTTGGGGGTAGAAGCTATTCAGGGTCCTGTTGGTTCCAGACTTGGTGCATCAGTACCACTTGCTGTGCGGTAGCAGAGAGAACAGGCTATGACTTTGGTGGCTGGAGTGTTTGACAATTTTTAGGGCCTTCCTCGGACACTGCCTGGTATAGAGGTCCTGGATGGCAGGAGCTCGGCCCCAGTGATGTACTGGGCTGTATGCACTACCTTCTGTAGCGCCTTGCGCTCGGTTGCCAAGCATTTGCCATATTGATGCAGCCAGTCAAGATGCTTATAAACCATTATAAGTAAAGTAATGGTGGTTTTGAAGTTAGTAATGGGTATATATAGCACCTTTCTACCAACTGAGGTACTCAAAACACTTTACATAGTAAGGGGAAAACTCACTTCATCCACCACCAATGTGTGACACCCACCTGGGTGATGCACAACAGCCATTTGTGCCATGGCATTTTTTATTACCACAGAGAGTAAGGACACCTGTTTAACATCCTATCCAAAAGACAGCACCCTGCACAGGGAACTATCCTCGTCGCTGCCCTGGGGCATTGATCTTAAGACCTGAGGGAAGACTGTCCCTCCAACACCACCTCTAGCAGCATCTGGTCTCTCATCCAGGGAACGACCAGGGCCGACCCTGCTTAATTTCAGAGGAAAGCCAGCAGTGGGATGCAGTGTGGTATTCTGCTGGTACGCTGTTCAGCTAAAGTATGACCCCATCTGGGATTTGAACTCACAACCTCTGGATTTGATGTGCACTAATCTTTCTGCTGCAACACAAAGTCTGTAGCGTTCCCATTCACCTATCTCTGCACTTGGCAAAAGAGTGCCATCTGCACTGCTATTTTAGTTATCAATTAATCTGACTATTCTCTCATTATTGATTTTATTTATTTATTCCAGCAATTTGAGAGTTCTAAATTGTTGTCTAATGTTGATTGGGCATATTATTCCGTTTCAATGTTAGCAGAAAAATTTGAATGCCGTGAACCAACATGATGGGAGTTTAAATCCCAGGTGAGGACACGTTGAATAATAAATACTGTATAAACATACACAATCTAAATCATGCATGTCAAAGAGTGCCAAATATGTAAGTTGAAAACATTATGTTAAAAGCACTGTGTGGATCATAACGACTCATTTTTGTTTTCACATGTGTAGGGTTCCAAAACCACGTTTTCACATGGAAATGTCACGTTCACACTACTCTGGACTGTTCTGACTTAGAATATGTGGACAACTACAAATACCTAGGTGTCTGGTTAGACTGTAAACTCTCCTTCCAGACTCACATTAAGCATCTCCAATCCAAAATTAAATCTAGAAGTGGCTTCCTTCCAAACCTTCACTTATGCTGCCAAACATACCCTCGTAAAACTGACCATCCTACCGATCCTCGACTTCGGCGATGTCATTTACAAAATAGCCTCCAACACTCTACTCAACAAATTGGATGCAGTCTATCACAGTGCCATCCGTTTTGTCACCAAAGCCCCATATACTACCCACCACTGCGACCTGTATGCTCTCGTTGACTGGCCCTCGCTTCATACTCGTCGCCAAACCCACTGGCTGAATCTGGGGGATTCAGAGAAAGAGAGAGAGAGAAAGTCAAAGAGGGGGAGAAAAGGAGAGCTGTTAGAGGGTGCTTGACATGGGAATGGTTATCCAGCAGGTTCAGAGGCTTGGCAACCACTCCAGGGAAAAATCAGTACTCGACAGACAATTTCACACAACAACATGCCGCTCTGTAATATTCCCACTGAAAACTGTGCTCAAATACATTTTCATAAAACCATCACCACACACCATTTCACAAAGGACAGTGAATGTACTGAACATTAGGAACACCTTCCTTATATTGAGTGTCACCCCCCTTTGCCCTCAGAACAGCCTCAATTAGTCGGGGCATGGACTCTGCAAGGTGTCGAAAGCATTCCACAGGGATGATGGCCCAGGTTGACTCCAATGCTTCCCACAGTTGTGTCAAGTTGGCTGGGTATCCTTTGGGTGGTGGACCATTCTTGATACACACGGGAAACAGTTGAGTGTGAAAAACCCAGCGGCGTTGCAGTTCTTGACACACTCATATCGGTGCATCTGGCACCTACTACCGTACCCCGTTCGAAGACACTTAAATATTTTGTCACCCTTTGAATGGCACATATACACAATACATGTCTCAAAATTGTCTCAAGGCTTAAAAATATTTTTTTTGCCTGCCTCCTCCCCTTCATCTACACTGATTGAAGTGGATTTAACACGTGACATCAATAAGGGATCATAGCTTTCACCTGGATTCACCTGGCCAATCTATGTCATGGAAAGATCAGGTGTTCCTAATGTTTTGTACACTCAGTGTATACACATTTCAAATAGATTATTAACACATATTTGTAACAAAAAGCACAAAATACAATTCTCTTTAAACACATATGTTGCTGGAAATTTAGTCTCCCCTGTCCTTGTTTAAGATACATTTTCTCCTCTCTCGGTGAAGGGAATTGAATAGTCTCCCACCATGCAGTTTGGCTGGTGTCTTGTCCAGGCAGAAGGGCTGTCCGTACTCCCTAGATACAGTTTCCAGAGCAACAGTTACATAGATTGGACTTGAAGTCAGCTTAGAGAACAGAGGAGACAACAGAGAATGGTCCAAAAGAACAGAACCACAGAGAATGATCCCAATAAGCTCTTGGTTCTGTTCCAGAATGCTCACATTGAGTCCTGTACCACCCAGGCCGGGTGCAAACAGGTTGCTAGGAGTTTTGGACCTGTCCGAATGTGAGAGAGCTGTGACCCATTTGTTCCGCAGTTTGCATTACGTTCATGTTGGCAAGGTGTGTGCCAGCCCGTGTGCCAGACAGCCTGCTTGCGCCTGTGTGTGTGTGTGTGGCACAAGAACAGAGCCCCCTGCCAACGGCTGCCATCTGGGAGTAACACACATAGCTCACAACGTTCCATACGAGGCACAGAGCGGGGGCGGGACAGACGGGCAACAACAGGCCCTTCTCACACACATGTACCCACACACACACAGACACACTGACTCATCACACACAAACACACACACATCAACCCATCACCGTGCTACAACTGTGGTTACAGCAGATATACTGCAGGCGAAGATATTTCCCTTGTAACCCCATCTCAGTGAGAGAGCTGATCAGTATAGCTTTGATATGAAGAGAATGGTATTATATCCAATTTGATGTAATAGGAAGCAAATACTTCCTCATATCCATTAAAATAGACTTAGCCAAGCACTACCGCAAACCCATTAAGATAGCTGGAGCTGTGAGCCGAACACCATCGCTAACGTAGAAAAATAAATAGGCACACCTATTAGCTGAGCACTAATACTGCCCTATAAAAATGTACCTCGCTGTTAGCCAACCGGTACCACTAAGGCTAACCTAACCTGACCTGCGGAGAGCAGGGATTATGTTTTAATTACAGACTCCCTCCCTGGGCTCAGTGGCCTGACTCCAGGAAATGGTCCTCATCTCACCACCTAGATGAGTCTCACAGGGGCAATGTGCTCTCTCTCTCTCTCTCTCTCTTACATAGTTAGCCTGTCAACTTCCAATTTTTTTGTACCTGCATTCTACTTGCATACATACAAATTATTTCTTATTATAGAACCAACCATGGGAAAAATAGCTTCTATTTGTTGTTATTTTTAGTAGCAAGGGATATTTCCTAGCAGCACTTGTGACAGTTATTTCCTCAACTGCCTTCTGTCTCCTCTGTTCTCAGGCTGATGTGATGAAGCCTTAGATCCTAACACACTTACGCCTTCTGTCCATTTCATTTGCTGCCATTAACCCAATTTACCAATGCTGTTATCCTCTGTGCACTGGTACAAAAGGCAAAGTGTCAGAGGCACAGATGTAGCTAACCTAATCCAACGCCCCCACAGTGGCCTCGACACAGCCATGAATCCAGCCAATCACCTTTACCCCTCCATCTCCACAGAGTGGCACCGAGAGAGAGAGAGGGAGAAAAGGAGAGCTGTTAGAAGGTGCTTGACATATGAATGGTTATCCAACCGGTTCAGAGATGGCCGTTTAAGCAAATCAGGTTTACCACAGACATACTGTGGTCCCTGCTATTTTTACCGCTCTCCCAATGTCATTACAGCCCTATTGAGTGGGACCTACACCCACCAATATGAGATGTTGTGATGTTATTTGCCATTCAGCTCAAAGAGAATTATGACAATCCTGGGCCCACTCAGGTCCCATACCGGGAATTTGAGTTACAACTGGCTTAACGTTCATAAAAGAGCTGTGCTGGTCCATGCTCTCTCTTTTTCATTTTCTCTTTCTCTAAATCAAAGTGTATTGGGCGCGTACAGCGATTTGCTGATGTTAAAGCAGGTGCAGAGAAATGCTTGTATTTCCCGGTAATCCCGAGCAATACAAAACAATACACACACATAATCCAAAAAGTCAAAAGAAAGAAATCAAGAAATATCAGAATGAGCAATATCAGAACGAGCAATGTCAGAGTCCGCCTTTCCCTCTCAGGTCTGTGGTCCACCAGTGTGTCGTCAGTCACACAACTCTTTGATGACTAAGGTGCTGTCTGTAGAGCTACTGTATGAAGTGTAGCCTCTTAAAGACGGACAGGATCAAAGCTTGACTCTAAAGTCTACAGAACTCCTCGATCAGATCACAACACGCACATCTCTCCCTCACCTTCTTTATTATTTATCCCTCACCTTCTTTATTTAACCAGGTAGGCAAGTTGAGAACAAGTTCTCATTTACAATTGCGACCTGGCCAAGATCAAGCAAAGCAGTTCGACACATACAACAACACAGAGTTACACATGGAGTAAAACAAACATACAGTCAATAATACAGTAGAAAAATAAGTCTATATACAATGTGAGCAAGTGAGGTGAGATAAGGGAGGTGAAGGCAAAAAAAGGCCATGGTGGCAAAGTAAATACAATATAGCAAGTAAAACACTGGAATGGTTGATTTGCAGTGGAAGAATGTGCAAAGTAGAGATAGAAATAATGGGGTGCAAAGGAGCTAAATAAATAAATACAGTAGGGAAAGAGGTAGTTGTTTGTGCTAAATTATAGATGGGCTATGTACAGGTGCAGTAATCTGTGAGCTGCTCTGACAGCTGGTGCTTAAAGCTAGTGAGGGAGGTAAGTGTTTCCAGTTTCAGAGATTTTTGTAGTTCGTTCCAGTCATTGGCAGCAGAGAACTGGAAGGAGAGGCGGCCAAAGGAAGAATTGGTTTTGGGGGTGACCAGAGAGATATACCTGCTGGAGTGCGTGCTACAGGTAGGTGCTGCTATGGTGACCAGCGAGCTGAGATAAGGGGGGACTTTACCTAGCAGGGTCTTGTAGATGACCTGGAGCCAGTGGGTTTGGCGACGAGTATGAAGCGAGGGCCAGCCAACGAGAGCGTACAGGTCGCAGTGGTGGGTAGTATATGGCGCTTTGGTGACAAAACAGATGGCACCTTCTAAGGCAAGGCACACTTTAATGCGTGATTAGCTGGGTAGGACACACATTGTTTTCTTTTTGTGACCCTCACCCTCCCCAGTCCTCACTTAAAAGTTTGGAGTCCCATTTGCAGCAGAGCACTCTCCCCTCTTTAATAATGAATTAGGAGGGAGAATCCTGAAGGGCAATGTAAAGGAGAGAGATGAGGAGTAGACAGAGAGAGCAAGAGAGAGACAGAGAGCGAGAGAGAAAAAGGCATGTACTCCAGAGTGTTGCAGATGCTCTGAGTTGGTTTGGCCTCCCTCTTTCAGTCATATACCTTTGTAACAGAAGCTTTTAATGTAGTGTACCTCCCTGCTAGCAACACACAGTGCCATATAAATCATGGCGATTCAAATCAGCCAACTGCCAGGGATCTCAGTCCCACTGTGAGGTCAGGTCCATTTATGTGGGACAGTGATTTGATCCAGGCACTCAGATTGTAGACAGGAGAGTGTTAGAGAGGGTGAGAGGGGTTATTTAGTTTACCCCTGTGGGTCTTGCTGGATGACCTTGACACAATGGGACCTGGGAAAGAGGAGCCCAGAAGGACGCTAGCACACACACACACACACACACACACACAATAACACCCCCCCCCCCCCCCCCCCGAAGCCCTGGAGTCACTAATAATGTCATTCCCATTACATGACACCCTCGGAACCCCCAGGTGAGTCAAGCCCTCTGCTTATTGGCTCTATGTAGGTCATGTGACTCAGTGTCAGACCCAGGGCTCGAAATTAAGGGCGTCCTGTCATCCTGGGGACGATAAAAAAAAATATGTCTGGGACAGCTGCGGGACGATAGGCCAGAAAAATATAAAATGCAGTGGTTCCAAACTAAAATGTTTAAACACAAAGACGAGGCTGATGAAATAGATCACAACATTTAGCTTAAAAGTTGACGAACTATGAATAATTCACATAACAAGTACAGCAATGTGTTCACTCGTCTCGGCCATATGCGTCAATGTTCCAAAATGCTATTACGGGAGAACACCATTCTCAAACACGCACCTGATGCGAGCAGTTTTTATAATGAGACAGATGGATATACAGCCTAATGGTAAGACATGTAGAAAGATCAACAGTAGAAGAAGAAATGCTGGTTTCAATGGCATATCAGGAAATCGTTGCTTTTCTTTCTATGGTCGGATTTTGGCTGTAGGCTATTTTAGAATCCTTTACAAATGTCTGTCCTCTCTGCCTTCTGGGGCTTGTATACATGATCTCTATAGCTACAGAGAGAGATAACCAAAGAAAGCTTTGCATATTCTAATTTTGTGGCTCTCATTAACTGTGCCTAGCAGGATTTCTCTAGTTTTCTGCCTGCCTGTCTCAGATACAATATCAAAGAACACTGTGACTTTAGCCTCATTTACAGTATACATGCCGCTAACATGCGTCCTTTGTCCTGATGTTGTCCACATTCTGATTGTGCCCACATTTTCAGAAATATGTTTACATATCGTCAGTGGTGGAAAAAGTACTCAATTGTCATACTTGAGGAAAAGTTAGAAGTTAAAGTAAAAGGTAGAAAGAAGGAGTGAAAAAGAAAGAAAGAGTGAAAAAGAAATAAAGAACCACATAAGGAGAGGGTAAAAGGTAGGAAGAACGAAAGGGAAGGAAAGGAGAGAGAGAAATAGAGTAAGTGAGATAGAGGGAGAAAGCTCAGACACACCGGTAGGATGTCAAACGTTTGCCTGCCTACAGTACTTAGAACCTCTGAACAGTGTCGGCAGTCACACAGCAAAGACCTTGGAAGTTGTCAGCCACTCAGCCTTGTTAAAATACTACAAACCAAAAAGTGGCAGTAGTGTTGTTTGGCAATGCATATCTGTCCGTATTGCTTATGGTCTGCGCTAATGTTGCTATTTTGTAGAAAGCCCTTGTTGATACAACCAGATGGCCACATCTAGATAACTACCTAGCAAGATGACGAAGAAACAATTGAATTCACTCTCCCTAATTCCATTCTGCCAGTGCCAGCCCATAGAATGCTAGCTAACTAGCTAATGTTAGCATATTAGCTAGCACAATATACCTAGCTAGTTAGCTAGCTAAGGAAACTGCACTAACTCGGCAGCTAACAGAGGCAGCTGTTTCATGGAAACTAGCTAATCCATTGTGATTTAATTATAATTTCAATACTAGCTACATTTGTTAGCTAGCTTGGAGGAAGTAGCTCCTATCCCATAGCCTACATTGTGGATCTGTGGATGTACGGAGAAAATTCTCTATTTTAAAAAATAAATAATTTGTGGTTTGTGCTCTCTGATCGGCTCAAAGTCAAGTTGTTAGCCACTGAGAAGCATTGTTGTAGGTTCATCGCTACCGGATCAGCATGCAGCAGGTACCGCTTTTGTTCTAGAAAGCGAAGGAACGGTTTCACACTGTGATAAGTACATTTCGGCAGTCTATCGGCAGTGAGATTCTCGGTGTGTTTCATGCTTTAGAGACCAGGTGTCTCGGGACCTTAGAGAACCATGTCATCAGAACCATGGCAAAGGAGGGGGGCTTTGTTTGTTGTTACCCATGTGCCTCACTCAGACCACACCTCGTGAGACACTGCATGCCGGAGGTGAGAGGCAAGAACCCATGGAGGCTACTAAGTGAGAATGGCATTCAGATTGCTTGTCTCAGTCATAATGATGTCAATGGTGTCCTCAGTGGCAAGTGTGTGGCAGTAAAACTGGAATGCATAGGCCTACTCTGTGGCTGAGTTGCATTTAGTTGTAGTCTAAATTGTTGTTCCTCAAAAAAAAAAAAAAAAAATTAATTGAATGGAGGTGTAGTCTAAATTGTTGTCTCAGTATAATATGAAGTTGAGTTGAGGTGTTGTTTAAATGAGTTGTTTCTCACTAAAGGATGAGTTCAATTCAGTTGACGTGTGGTCTAAGTTGTTGTTCGTCAGTAAAGGATGAGTCTGTACTGAGTGAGGCAGCCCATCCGAACACAACAGACAGATTCTAGTGAGGGGGGTTGATTGGCTCCAGAATGTCTTACTAATTGGCAGGATAAAGGGGACAGGCTAAATTGGCAGGGAGATGAGGCCAGTGACGCATAGCTACCCCAAATACACCCACTCTTCATACGGCATGCTTCAGCTGGAGTTAGGCTGTTATTAACTAGACCATGGATGGGCAACTGGCGGGCCGCAGTCTCCCCTTTTGAAGGTCCGCAGACCAATGTGGTGTGTCTCTGAGCCTCGAGGCCCGCTGCTTCCTCTGATAACACCCAGATCACCAATGGGCTCGGTGTCACTAAACCTGTACTTGGTTGTCATGGAAACACCCCTTTCTCCCTGAATCTTTCTCCCCCTTTTATCTCCCTCCCTCCATCTCCTCCCTCTCTCCATTTCTCTCACTCTGGGCAGGGAGATAGAGTATGGTGATGTAATTTTACTGTGACGCACTGAAGTGTAAAGCTAGCATGGACCTGCTCAAGGGCGTTCATTTGTGTTGCATGTTTCGGGGGGTCAGGGTCAATGGGTTCCGGGGGCATGCCCCCCCGGAGATTACTTAAATGGTTGTTTCTGGTGAATTTCCTGATAATTTGGTCCAATTGTTATTAGGTATTTGTTGCATATGCATTGTTCTTTCGAAGGCCAAACCCACCATTGGTGTGCGTGGCTAAAGACCTCTATTTTCATGGTATCTGACCATAGCACCGCCGGGAGTTTGCTAAACGGTATTGGCACTTGTAACCGGTGCAATTGCAGTATGACACAAAAATAGGGGTCCTCGGCCATGCACACTAGCGGTGGGTTTGGCCTTTGAAAGAGCAATGCATATGCAGAAAATACCTCATCCCTACTGTAAAATATGGTGGTGGATCTTTGATGTTATGGGACTATTACTATTTCCTTGTTAAGGACCCCTGTATCAAGATTGGACAAGTCTTGACACACATTACAACACAGCACGAGTATCCAAACGTGCCCAGGTCCAATACGGACCACATCAACACTTCCACACAGTTGGACACACCAAGAAATGGACCACTTTGTGTCAGACTCAATTAACACATTTGGACACATCTGTGATACATGCTGTGTCAAATGCTTTGACCATCTCTGGGGTATCCAACTCTGATCTTGGAAAGCAACTCGATGTGTAGGTTTTTCGTTCCAGCCCTGCAGTAACACACTTGATTCAGCTAATCACAGACCAGACTAAAGACCTTTGAATGTGTTAGTGATGGGCTGGAGAAAAGCGTGCACACAGTAGCTCTCCAGGACCAGAGTTGGAGAACCTTGGTTTTAACTTATAATACAGTGCATTCGGAAAGTATTCAGATACAGTTGAAGTCGGAAGTTTACATACACCTTGGCCAAATACATTTAAACTCAGTTTTTCACAATTCCTGACATTTAATCCTAGTAAACATTCCCTGTCTTAGGTCAGTTAGGATCACCACTTTATTTTAAGAATGTGAAATGTCAGAATAATAGTAGAGAGAATGATTTATTTCAGCTTTTATTTCTTTCATCACATTCCCAGTGGGTCAGAAGTTTACATACACTCAATTAGTATTTGGTAGCATTGCCTTTAAATTGTTTAACTTGGGTAAAATGTTTCGGGTAGCCTTCCACAAGCTTCCCTCAATAAGTTGGGTGACTTTTGGCCCATTCCTCCTGACAGAGCTGGTGTAACTGAGTCAGGTTTTTATTCATAATTTTCCTGCCTCATGATGCCATCTATTTTGTGAAGTGCACCAGTCCCTCCTGCAGCAAAGCACCCCACAACATGATGCTGCCATCCCCGTGCTTCACGGTTGTGATGGTGTTCTTCGGCTTGCAAGCGTCCACCTTTTTCCTCCAAACATAACAATGGTCATTATGGCCAAACAGTTCTATTTTTGTTTCATCAGAACAGAGAACATTTCTCCAAAAAGTACGATCTTTGTCACCATGTGCAGTTGCAACACGTAGTCTGACTTTTTAATGGCGGTTTAGGAGCAGTGGCTTCTTCCTTGCTGAGCGGTCTTTCAAGTTATGTTGATATAGGACTCACTTTACTGTGGATATAGATACTTTTGTACCTGTTTCCTCCAGCGTCTTTAAAAGGTCCTTTGCTGTTGTTCTGGGATTGATTAGCACTTTCCGCACCAAAGTACGTTCATCTCCAGGAGACAGAACGCGTCTCCATCCTGAGCTGTAGGATGGCTGAGTGGTCCCATGGTGTTTATACTTGCGTACTATTGTTTGTACAGATGAACATGGTACCTTCAGGCGTTTGGAAATTGCTCCCAAGGATGAACCAGACTTGTGGAGGTCTACAATTCTTTTTCTGAGGTCTTGGCTGATTTCTTTTGATTTTCCCATGATGTCAATCAAAGAGGCACTGAGTTTGAAGGTAGGCTTTGAAATACATCCAGTTGCATGTTCAATAATAGGCTATAGCCTTTTGGGTGCATAAGGGTGCATGCCCAGCCCCCTCCTGTACTTCCTGTTCACCCATGACTGCGCGGCCAAGCACGCCTCCAACTCAATCATCAAGTTCGCAGACGACACAACAGTAGTGGGCTTGATTACCAACAACGACGAGACAGCCTACAGGGCCCTTGTAGTGTGGTGTCAGGAAAGCAACCTCTCACTCATCAACAAAAGGAGATGATCGTGAACATCAGGAAACAGCATAGGGAGCACCTCCCTATCCACATTGAAGGGACAGCAGTGAACAAGGAAAGTTTTAAGTTCCTCGGTGTACACGTCACAGACAAACTGAAATAGTTCACACACACAGACAGTGTGGTGAAGGCGCAATAGCGCCTTTTCAGCCTCAAGAGGCTGAAGAAATTTGTCTTGTCACCCAGAACCCTGACAAACTTTTACAGATGCACAATCGAGAGCATCCTGACAGGCTATATCACAGCCTGGTACAGCAGCTGCACCGCCCTCAACCTCAAGGCTCTCCAGAGGGTGGTGCAGTCTGCACAACGCATTACCGGGGGCAACCTACCTGCCCGCCATGACACCTACAGCACCCAATGTCACAGGAAGGCCAAAAAGATCAAGAAGAACCACCACCTGAGCCACTGCCTGTTCACACAGCTACCATCCAGAAGGTGAGGTCAGTACAGGTGCATCAAAGCTGGGACTGAGAGACTGAAAAACAGCTTCCATCTCAAGGCCATCAGACTCACTATTTCAGAGGCTGCTGCCTACATTGAGACCCAATCACTGGCCACTTTAATAAATGGATCACTAGTCATTTTAAACAATGTCACTTTAAATAATGTTTACATATCTTACATTACTCATACCATCTATTGGACCTTGCCTATGCCGCTCGGCCATCGCTCATCCATATATTTATATGTACATATTCTCATTCACACCCTTTAGATTTCAAATCAAATTGTATTAGTCACATTTCACATTAGTGAAATGCTTACTTACAAGCCCCTAACCAAGAATGCAGTTTGAAAAAATATGGATAAGAAATAAGTAACAAGTAACTAAAGAGCAGCAGTAAAATAACAATAGCGAGACTATATACAGGGGGTTACCGGTACAGAGTCAATGTGCGGGGGCACCGGTTAGTTGAGGTAATATGTATATGTAGGTTAGTTATTAAAGTTACTATGCATAGGTAACAGAGTAGCAGCGCGTAAAAGAGGGGGGGATGCAAATAGTCTGGGTAGCCATTTGATTAGGTGTTCAGGAGTCTTATGGCTTGGGGGTAGAAGCGGTTTAGAAGCCTCTTGGACCTAGACTTGGCGCTCCGGTATGGCTTGCTGTGCGGTAGCAGAGAGAACAGTCTATGACTAGGGTGGCTGGAGTCTTTGTCAATTTTTAGGGCCTTCCTCTGACACTGCCTGGTATAGAGGTCTTGGATGGTAGGAAGCTTGTGTGTATTAGGTAGTTGTTGGGAAATTTTTAGATTACTTGTTAGATATATTAATGCACTGTCGGAACTAGAAGTACAAGCATTTCGCTACATCTGCTAACCATGTGTATGTGACCAATACAATTTGATTTCGGGGGAAGCAGGAGAAGGCATGAGTACCCCTAACCCCACCGTGGCCTCAGCCGCAGGACGACGCTGGCCAGGAGGACGGCCCCGAGATCAAAGAGCGGGCCGGTCCGGACAGCAGAGATGTAAATCCAGGATGATGTAGGGGTCCAGGATGTCTGCCACCGGGACCAAAGAGCACTCCTCAGGACCATACCTCTCCCAGTCCATCAGGTACTGGAGCCGACCCCCACAACGACGGGAGTCCAGGAGGGACCTAACAAGAGGTCCCTGACCCACCACCGGCCTGAGGGAAACATGAAAGGAGGATGAGCTCCGGTAGTTTGTGGGGAGTTCTAAACTATAGGTTATCCCCTTTGACCCTCCGGAGGACCTTGAATGGCCCCACAGAATGGGGACTCAGCTTCCAGCTGGACAGGTGGAGCGGAAGGTTCCTGGTGGAGAGCCAAACGTGATCACCAGGATGGAACACAGGAGCCTCACTGTGATGGCAGTCCGCCTGATCCTTCTGACGGCGAACGGAACCACTCGTCCACTGCAGGGACTTCGGTCTGCCTCCGAGTCTACGGAACCAGGACCGGCTGATATCCCAGGACGCACTGGAAGGGAGTCAGCCCGGTGGAGGAGTGACAAAGAGAGTTCTGGGCGTATTACGCCCAGGGAAGGAACAAGGCCCACTCCACCTGCCTGTCCTGGCAGTGACTCCTTAGGAACCTCCCCAGCTCCTGGTTGGTCTTCTCCACCTGCCCATTAGACTGAGGCCGGTACCAGGATGTGAGGCTGACAATGCCCCCCCCATCTTCTCCATAAAGGCTTTCCAGAACCGCGACATGAATTGGGTACCATGGTCGGAAACGATGTCCCCCGGAAGGCCATAGTGCCGGAAGACCTGCTGGAATAGTGCCTCAGTGAGCTGGAGTGGTAGGTCGACCAGAGAGAGGTATAAAACGGCAGGATTTAAAGAATCTGTCAACAACAACCAGAATACTGGTAAAACCATCAGAAAGGGGGAGATCCATTACAAAGTCTATGGACAGATGTGACCAAGGCCGCTGAGGCACGGGAAGGGGAAGTAGTTTCCCTGCTGGAGCATGCCGGGGAGATTTGGATTGAGTAGATACCGAACATGAGTTGACATAGTGTGCGACGTCCTGCGCCAAAGTGGGCCACCAGTATTTATCGGAAAGGGATTGGATGGTGCAGGTGATACCTGGGTGTCCAGCAGTGAGGGATGTATGTACCCAAGTCAACAGACAATCTCTCACCCCCGTGGGGACATAGATGCGCTCTGGACGGCAGGGGCAGGTTTCCTCTCCAGATCCTGGTGGATGTACACATATACGTCCCAACACACAGGACCAATGACATGGGAGGACCTATTGATGGGTTTGAGGACACTCACAGGGCCCTCCACCGATGTGGAACCACAGGATGTGGGAAAGTAGATCATCCCGCATCCTGGTCCCCAGGTGGGGGTGCGGTGTATGGGTGCAGTGTGTACGGATGGGGTGATGAGGAAGGGAAGGCTTTCCTGGTGCTTGGGTCCCACATGAGGGTAAGAGGTGCTGTGACGTGCGTAACTGTGCCAGATCCCAATGTTTGCATATCCAGGGCTTGGACAGGAAAAGGAGAGGAGAGCGGTATGAAGTTAAGTTCAGGGAGGAGGTGAGGGCCTGGTCGATAAAGTTCCCCGTGGCACCGGAGTCCACTAGAGCTGTAGAAACAACACTTCAGGGACAGCCAGCCAGTGAAATGGGAACCAGAAAGGGTTTGGCGGAGAACAATGATAATGGAATACTCACACCAACACTGGGAGACGGAAGGTCATGGGGCCTGGGCACCAGCTCTCCCGAAGAAGTTTATCCAGACGGATGGCCATCGCGATGAGAGAGTCCAAGGATATGTTGTCAGCCCGACATGCCAGCTCCATCTGGACCTCTTCGCGCAGTCCACTACCGAATAGAGTGCGGAGCGCTGGCTCATTCCATCCGCTGGAGGCTGCCACAGTCCGAAAGGTGAGGGCGTACTCGGCTCCCGTCTGATAGACAAAATAGAGGGAGCACTGGAGTAGGAAGCCACGGCATTTCGATGGAGTGCCGTCTTCTCCAGAATGGACAGTCAGACATCGATGACCTGGGCGGACGGCTGGGGGAATGGCTCACTGTGACGACCCGTGGTAGGAGGCCCTCCGTCAGAGGTATGGAGAACCTCGCTAGTGGTGTCGAGGCAGTGGAGGACACGGACAACCTCCTTCATGGTCGTACCCAGTAGAGCCAGCTGGTCGTGGTGTTGGTGGAGTAGAAGACCCTGTTCCTCGACCGTCTGGAAGATGGTGTAATCTTCTGCTGCTTCCATAATTTCAGAGGCAGTTTTCTGTAACGTAGACAGGAAGCAGGTGCAGAAGGTTAGTTTAATAATAATAAACATTACAAAAATACTAAACAGGAGCAGCATACTGAACCTAATCAAAATCAATACTGCCTAATGACTGGGCTATATGATGTGAGATTAATCAGGGTGGTGATAAGGTCCAGGTGTGCTTAACGATGGGGAGCAGGTGTGCGCAATGATGGTTGCCAGGTGTGCAAAATGTGGGTTTCCAGGATCGGTGGTTATTAATAGACCGGCGACGTTGAGCGCTGGAGGGAGGGAGCAGGCGTGACATAAAAGCACATTTATAACACTGTATTCACCATTTATCTAAATCTGACAACAACAAAAAATACAGAAAAGAATACATTACAAGTTCATGTCAAAACTTACCTAACCTGTTCGTGCTTAGTCAACGCTATTATCAGTTGAATAACATACCTTATGTTACTGAACAAAAGAAAGGGAACATAAAACATGAGGAAACATGAGGAAGGGAATGAGAGACTAAACATGATCATGTAACTTAACCCACTGTGCCTGTTTCCTCCATTTCGTGTGTCCTTTTGCTGGTGTAACTGCCTAGTTTCTTCCCTCTAAAGGCAACATGATAGGAAGCACATGATAATGTAGCTTATTCAATTTGTTTTATTCTGTGGGTAATGACAAGCACATAACATAGCAGTTGTGTTAGTTGTTAGGACTCTCTCACACCTCACAAAACAGTCTGAGAAAATGCAACAATTGAATGGCTAAAGCCAAGGGGTGCAATACTGTCACCCAACCACAAGATGTCACTAAACACACATTAATATAAATCAAGTTCAACGGGAGCAAATGAGCTAAACATGAAGTCATACATGAATTCCATCGCTAGCTAACAAGCTATGTATGAAATCCATTTTGACAAACTTTGTTAGCTACACTGCGACAAAATACAGGAGCCATGTGCCAAATAAGTGGTCTAGAGAAATGTGATTCATGTAACTCTAGCTACCTAGCAACCGCAGTTAGTTAAGGACTTTTCTCTGCTTATAGTGGCTTGCCTACCCCTGGCTGGCTATGATACAGCTGCATGATGAATGTTAGCCAGCCACAGTAGTTAGCTAGCTATTTAGCTATACAACAGAGGACAAACCACCACTAGCAGAGAGGACAAATATTTGTATAACTAACCCCACCTGTGGAGAAGAACTCTAGCTAGCTAGCTAGATGGGGTTGTTAACTACTAGTTAGCTTAGTAGACCTCAACAAACATAACTCCTAGAAAAACACTACCGTTAGCCAGCTGGCTAGCAATAACCATACCCTTCTGCTACACACAGACTTGCTAGCTAGCTATAAAATAGTTGTATTCATCCCTGCTAGTTAGCTGATGTTAGATAGCTAAAATCAGTAGCTAGCCAAAAGTTAGCTGGCTAGCTAACTAGCTAGCTCTCTTCATTCAGGTGGATATGAAATAATTGAAATTTACAGGAAACATTAGACCTACAGTATGAAACCGAGGTAAAGACAGTTTCAAGTTGGATATTCAACAGATATTCACACTTTCAAACCTCAATAGCTTTCAAACCACTTGAGACACAGACTCCAAATACGTGTCATGATGTTGGAAGAATTGCACACAAAATTGCACAGGTATTATTTTCACGATTTGGACATTCATTCGCTTTCCAAAGATAATAAATATGTGGAAATGTGAGCAGCATTTTGTATTCCTAGTTGAAGTAGTTAGTACAAACTTTTTTTTACATTTTAATTTAAATAGCTCCTTGGTCATGTAACCTACTTGATTCAAACAAGGTTCACAATATCCACTTGACTACCCTTCTATATTGCACATTTTTCCTAATTTTAAATTTCAATAGCTCATTGGTCATGTGACCTACTGACTTCAAACCAGGTTCAGAATGTCCACTGACTATCCTTCTATATTGCACACCCTTTAGTTTGTCCATTTTCATCTCAAAAGATTTTACTTTTTTTTTTCTTCAATAGATCCTTGTTTGAAGTCAGTAGGTCACATGACCAAGGAGCTATTGACATTTTAAATTTGAGCCTTAGGGTACTCCCTTGGTGACAGGCAGCGGCTGAGACAGCAGATTTTCTGACTTTATACACTGCACTCTTTGAGAGAGGTAGTTAGCAAACCAGGCCAAAGACCCTCAGAGACACCAATACTCCTTAGCCGGCCCACAGGAATGGAATGGTCTACCGTATCAAAAGCTTTGGCCAAGTCAATAAAAATATCAGCACAACATATCTTAGAATCGAGGGCAAGGGTGATATCATTGAGGACCTTTAAGGTTGTAGTGACACATCCATAACCTGAGCGGAAACCAGATTGCATACCCGAGAGAATACTAAAGACATCAAGAAAGCCAGTCAGTTGATTATTGACACGTTTTTCCAACACTTTTGATAAACAGGGCAAAATAGAAATAGGCCTATAACAGTTAGGATCAGCTTGATCTCCCCCTTTAAATAAAGGACAAACTGTGGCTGCCTTCCAAGCAATGGGAACCTCCCCAGAAAGGAGAGACAGGTTAAAAAGGTAGGAGATAGGCTTGGCGATGATAGGGGCAGCAACCTTAAAGAAGAAAGGGTCTGACCCAGATGGTTTTTTGGGGTCAAGTTTAAGGAGCTTTAGCACCTCGGACTCAGTGACTACCTGCAGGGAGAAACTTTGCAGCAGGGCAGGGGAAAAAGAGTGCGAAGCGAGATAGTCGCATTATAAGAGGTGGGAGATGAGGAAATGTTGGAGGGGCAAGGAGGCATGGCTGAGTCAAATAGGAATCCTGACTTAATGAAGTGGTGATTAAAGAGCTCAGCCATGTGCTTCTTGTCAAGTAACAACCACATCATCAACTTTAAGGGACATGGTCAGCTGTGACGAGGAGGGTTTATTCTCCAGGTCTTTAACCGTTTTCCAGAACTTCTTGGGGTTAGACCCACAGAGAGAGAACTGCTCCTTAAAGTAACTAACTTTGGCCTTCCGGATAGCCTGAGTGCACTTATTTCTCATTTGCCTGAACGAGAGCCAATCAGCCTGAGTATGCGTGTGTCGAGCCTTTCGCCAAATGCAATTCTTGAGGTGGAGTAACTCTGCAAGATCAGTCGAAACAGGGGCTGAACCTGTTTATAATTCTCATTTTCTTTATGGGGGCGTGTTTGTTTACAATACCACTGAAAATATAAAAAAAGAATGTCCAAGCGTCTTCGACAGACAGCATCAAGCTGATTCAAGCACATTTTATTACGTTACAGCCTTATCCTAAAATGTATTCAATTGTATTTTCCCTCATCAATCTACACAAGATACCCCATAATAACAAAGCAAAAACTGGTTTTTAGAAATTTTAGCAAATGTATTAAAAATAAAAACTGATATCACATTTACATGAGTATTCAGACCCTTTACTCAGTACTTTGTTGAAGCACCTTTGGCAGCGATTACAGCCTTGAGTCTTCTTGGGTATGACGCTACTAGCTTGGAACATCTGTATTTGGGGATTTTCTTCTCTGTAGATCCTCGCAAGCTCTGTCAGGTTGGATGGGGAGCGTCGCTGCACAGCTATTTTCAGGTCTCTCCAGAGATGTTAGTTTGATTTCAAGTCCGGGCTCTGGCTGGGCCACTCAAGAACATTCAGAGACTTATCACTAAGCCACTCCTGCATTGTCTTGGCTGTGTGCTTAGGGTCAATGTCCTGTTGGAAGGCGAACCTTCGCCCCAGAGCGCTCTGGAGCAGGTTTTCATCAAGGATTTCTCTGTACTTTGCTCTGTTCATCTTTCCCTCGATCCTGACTAGTTTCCCAGTCCCCGTCACTGAAAAACATCCCCACAGTATGATGCTGCCACCACCATGCTTCACACTAGGGATCGTGGCAGGTTTCCTCCAAACTTGACGCTTGGCATTCAGGCCAAAGAGTTCAACATTGGTTTCATCAGACCAGAGAATCTTGTTTCTCATGGTCTGAGTCCTTCTCTACCCCATGGCAAAATAAGTAGAATTGCATTATTTTTGTTTTCGAAAATTGCTAAATGTTCTCTCCTCACATGGCAAAATAGAAGTGCAGGAAATGAACTTTAAAACGTATATCTTATTTTCTCTCCATCGAGAGGGGGACCATTAAAATATTTTGCAGCGATGTAGGAGACCCCCAACCAAATCGCGCTTAGGGCCCCCAAAAGGCTAGAGCCGGTCCGAAATACAAATATATACAAACACACACACACACCCAGCCAGACAAACAGGAGAAGGAGAGAGACGAAACATAGATACTAGCTTACAAGTAGCAGGCATTGGACAGGAGACAGATCGTCAGACCTCAGGTGGAAAAGTCCTTCTAAAGGAGAAGGTCTTACAGCACTGAATCTCTATCTACCCACCATTGGGCCGTACTGTACTACTATAGCGAGATGCTATAGCCTGAGCACTCCGTATAAAACTTTTTGGCTCTAGGTGCTCTGAGATCAAACCTCCTCTTCCTTGGACAGAGGAAGTCATTCCTTTCCAACAGCCAATCAGCTATAGTGTGATGATGTCCAGCCTGGCACTGCCCTCCAGGCCAATCTCCCCCTGCTACCTCTGCCACTCCTGGATCGGGTATGTAGTGGTGGGCTGGGCAGATGCCTCTTACTTCAGGAGTGGGAATGAGTGTGTTTGTACACAATGTGCATTAGTCTTGTGCTCTTTGACGGAGAGCCGTCTTTCTTGTTAGCTCTGCCTGCCACCAAAGCATTATCCTCTTCACATTGTATGTCTCAACTACAGTCTAACAGCGGTTTCTCTGTCTGACAACTCTCCACTCCTAAAGATTGGCCGCTTCGTGGGCGTAGGCGTGAACCTATTCAAGAAAGTAAGTAAATACATTTTTTAAATGTTAAAAAACTATGTATTATTAGCTAGCTGTGTGCAGGCTAACGAGCTGCGTGTTAGCTAGCTAGCTAGGCAACTTTACATACTATAGGTAATTGAAATATCAGCTAGTTAACTTCATATCAGCTTGTTATCTTGACGTGGGCCTATTTATCATTGTAAATTAAAAACTCAGGCTCCAAATGCATTTGTAGATAACAGCAATTGGAGTGGGTGAAATAATGTTCAGCTCCAGCTGTCAGAAAGGGAGTAGGTGTACTAGTTAGATGGGGAAGGCTGTGGGAAGGCATTATGAAAATATTCTCCAGTTGTAGTCCCTAGAGAGAAACACTATGAAGACAGACAGAGAGATAATAGTCAGGGCTGTCTAACTAATAAAAGGAAGCCTGTTTATTTGTGATGTCTGTCCTCAGATATTGAGAGCTGCGAAAGCCTGTCTGCAGATGAAGAGGTCCCAGTAAATGTCCCAAGTGACTGTTAGCAAATGTTGTATATAACAGTACAGTTAAAAGTCACACACAATGTAGGCTACAAACTTATTACAACTGTATCATGCCAATCCTTCTCCTGGAGGTATGGTGGGTGTGCAGGCTTCTGTTCCAGCCCAGCACTAACACACCTGATTCAACTTATCAAACCTAATGAGTTGATAATACTGTGTATTATTGCTGGGCTGGAATAGAAGTCTGCTCACCCAGTAGATCAGGGAGTGGAGCAAGGTTGGTCACCTCTGGTATGGACTTTTTTGTTTACCCCAAATGATGCTTTAGTAATAATAGCCTTCTTACTAAGATGTCTAACATTTACAAGCAAGTTACATTATTTGTACATTTGGAAATTATTTTGGGATTCATTCAATGTTGATTCATTGAAGTGAAGTGTTTAAACTTGTTTTAATTGTTAACTTAAAAACATTTCAAGATTAACTAGTGTCAATGCTCATTCACCAAAAACCACAATTCTGCAATAAAATGACGCGAAGGGGGATCTGTCTCTAATTTGTCTGTGGTTTCTGTGTTGCTTTCTCAAGGGAACATTACATTCTTGTCCAGTTGTGAGCTCTCCAAACGGTTTTATTTGATTGTCACTCTGTCTCAGGATATCAGCAACGTAAACCCATTTTGCAGCTTATCATAATGGCACGCATCACCAATGCGGCCATAGCCCTACAGTATGATGGTGTAACTGGCTTAATGGGCATGTTCCATTAATGTGCCCCTTGTCATTGTACATCTGCAGCAGAAAATAGCTAAACTCACACATCATTTGCATGTTGATGAGCTAGCTATATGTTCTCAATTTCAAATGAAGTCAAAGCCACAATTTCCTTTACCCATTCATGTCCATGTAGGCCTATGTATTTTGCAGGGAGTGATCTATAAAAATCAATGTCATGACACCAGTATAATGAAAGAGCCATAAGCTATAATATATGAGAATCATAAGGTTAAGATACCATTATCCAATTGGTAGCATATTACATGGGAAAGGCATGCTTAGTGTATCATTTACAATGTTATAATTAGTGTTACTGGTGATTTCTATCCTTTGGTGGGCAAATTTCACAATTTAATTTACTCAACAAATTCACAAATGGTGCCTTTGATCACAGTTTTGAGGTTTAGGTTCCTTGATGTTCATAGCTAGCTAGCAACGCAAGTAAACATTGTTGTGCCAATCTCTCTTCACCTCCCACCAACAACAATCTCTACAATCCTCCTCCATGCCACTGACCTTATGATTTTGTCTCTGTATACTAGGAAAATAATATAGAATTGGAAAACTAGACCCAGCGATGATTGGCTTTCCTCCATCTTTTTTGGTTCTGCTTGCCCTGAACTAATGACACGCGGAACTATGTTCTATGAACGGAAGATTTTCAGGCAAATATCTGCTCTTCACCTGATTGTTTAATGGCAGCGGTGGCCGCCTGCAATTTGCAGAAAGTAGAGCAAAGCTGAACTTTTTCTATCGCTTCGCTAGCAGGGTTCGCACCTCTCACCTTCCCACAATCCCCTGCGCATTGCTCCACGTGCTCCCGTTGAAAATGAATGGGGTCGGGACTTCGTCTGGCAAATCTGGAGGTGGTGGAAACCCTAGGTAATGATTTCTGTGGGTAATGCTCATTAGCTTTGGCTGATGCTCTTAGATGGCAATGCTTTGTGGCTAGTGTTGCTATCTTTTTAATTAGCAGTGCTGTTGTCTGTTGACTGTTGGCTGCTATAACAAACACCTATTTAGCCTGGAAAAGCACTCCTGTGTGTGGAGAGGAAAAGGAAATATGGAAGTGTGAGTCACACATAGTCTACTTAGCCTGAGACAATCTCTGGTCTTCTCTCATATGCCAACACATGCAGTACAAGAAGCCACTCTCTTTGACACACACATAAACATTGTCCTTCACTCTTCTTTCTGTGTCCGTCTGTCCCCCCCCCCCCCCCCCCTTAAATGTTACAGTTGTACTAATCACTGTTAACATCATGTAAATTGAGTTAGTCAGATCCAGATTTATTGTCACCCTTGATAAAGATGAGAAAAAAGACTATAAAGTACTGTAAATAATACAAATACTGAGCTATATTGTATGCAATTAAAAGGAAATTATATTATTTTATACTAATACAATTGGTCAGAGAGATTTTATTTAGCAAGTAATAAAAACATCGCCAAAAAAACAGGTGTTATTAAATACTCACCTGTTTTCAGCACCCTCCCCTTGCAAGGATAACCGCACTGAGCCGTTTTCTCAAATGTTTTATGAGATTGGAGAACACATAGAGAGGGGTCGTAGACCATTCCTCCATACAGAATCTTTCTAGATCCTTGATATCCTTCGGTCTGCGCTTATGGACTGCCCTCTTCAATTCAAACCACAGGTTTTCAATGGGTTTCAACTCTGTAGACGGAGATGACCATTGCAAAATGTTAATTCTGTGGCCAATTAACACATTTTTTGTGTATTTTGAAGTGTACTTGGGGTTAATGTCTTGCTGGAAGATCCACTTGTGGCCAAGTTTCAGCTTCCTGGCAGACAGGTTTTGGCTAAAATGTTGTGGTACTTGGTAGAGTTCAAGCTGCTGTTGACCTTAACAAGAGCCCCAGGACCAGTGGAAGCAAAACAGCCCCATAGCATCAAAGATCCACCACCACATTTTACAGTCAGTATGTGGTTCTTTTCTGCGTATGGATCCTTCTTTCGATGCCAAACCTACCACTGGTTTGCATGGCCAAAGAGCTTTATTTTAGTGTGATCTGACCATAGTACCCGGTTCCAATCCAAGAGCCAATGTCGTTTAGAAAGCTCCAGGTTTTTACATTTGTTGATTGCTCTCAATAAAGGGTTTTTCTGGCAACCTTTCCAAAGTGCCTTTTGGCATGGAGGTGCCGTCTAATTGTAGATTTGGAGACTTGGTGACCCGAAGATAACTATCTTCAATAGGCGTACTATGCAATAACTACCTACAATTGCTCTTATATCCAAAAGCTAATAAGTCCACATTTAAATTGCTTCCTATCGACATGATGTACAGATCTAAAAACCAACTGCGGTGAGTTCCCTGGACTCTCTTGATCTTGTCCATGCTATGTCAATTAGTTTACCAAACACCCACTCCTAACTTGCATTAGCATCCAGGCTAGTGCTCCCTCAGTGTGTTAGTGGAGAACTCAGACTGAGTTGTTACCCAGTGCAACTGAGTAGTATGCAGGGCTCAAGCTCCATTGTGGGTCAAACACAGAGCACTCAAGAACCAACGGCAAATCCCTACTGAGCTCACGCCATGCCAGTTACACAACGGACCTGCGAAGACAAGGAATAACTCTCTCTGTCTTTCTCTCGAATTCATCTATCTCTGTCTCGTACACTCATTGCCCTCTCCTTGCATCTCTTTCTCTCTTTCCCGCTCTCCATTGCCCCAACAGTCACTGTGCCTGTATGTCAGTGCAACTAAGATCAACTGACTCCCTTCCCCTCCTCCCTCCCCTCTCACTCTCAGAGTGAGAACATCAACTTGAACAATTTAACATCAACTTGACCAATTTATTTATCACTTTTAACACTGTTTGCATGTACATACCTACAGATGCAGGATCTTAATTTGAGACAGTTTGCTACAGGAGAAAAACAAAATCCTGCAGCAACATGATATGCGAATGATTATGTGGATTATAATTAATTGGCATTTTTGTAGTTTTTGTAATTACGAACGTCAGAAGCCTTTTTTAAACCTCAAATACACTGAACGTTTAAAGTTAACTGGAATGCAGAAAGTTCTCCTGCAACAGGGTGATCAAATTAAGATCCGACATCTGCACCTCATTCACTTCAGTATCCCTGCACATTGTAATAATGGTACTGCCACTGGCCTGTATATAACTTGTATTCTTGTGTTTTTTTTCTTCTCATATTTCTTGTGTTTTTCTTATCTATATTATTACTTTAATTCTGCATTGTTGGGAAAGAGCTCGCAAGTAAGCATTTCACTGTAGAGGAGAGAGGGGTAAGTTGAGCCACCCTTGTTTCCAGGAAACCATACACAGAATGTATCACTTGACCAAATATTTAGGCAGAGATCAGCATTTCATGGAGTCTGTGAAGGAAAAAAAAACATTGAAAAAGTGGTAAGCAAGTTAGGTCCCAAAAAACAGATCTTCACCAAGTCAAATTCATGTATTGTGTTAAAGGTTTCATGATGCTTGTATTTGAACAAAAGTATATCATTTTAAGATAGTTCTATACAACAGTTGGGGTCTCTATAATCTTCAATATGACATCCTAAACCTGGAATGAAAGGTTATCCTTGTAGTTGTGTGGGATAATAGTCAAAGTGTTTGCCTTGGGGTACGTTGAGGGAACGGTTGAGCTAATGGCAAGTTGAGCAAATGTAAGTGTTTTCTTCCCAGGTGTAATGCAAGGCATTATCACTGGGATATGAGGTAACAACAGGATCTGACCTATGGTAAAAGTGTTTTAAAAAGTACTAAGTGTTTGTTAGGTGTTAAAAGATTATTAGAATGATTAAAATACTAAAAGTGATTATGATTGTGTTGAACTGTGTTTGGGAAATACAGTTAGAGATGGTTTTAAAAAGGTAGCTGTAATATTTCATTCGGTACAGATATTTGTAGGCGGCTTAATTTACCCTGTCCCGCAGCTCAATTTACCCAATACCACTTTTTTGGGACAAGCTATGTTTTCAGAACTGTTATGTTTAGATGATTAGAATTCATTTCCAGGGATACACAACATCCTGAAATATATGTAGTTATATTTGTTAGAAAGAATACTATATTTCCCTTGCTGAATGTAAAAAAAATTGCTCAACACCCTACAGTTTTACTCCTGCTGTATCCTGTGCATGTGACACATAGACTGTCTTGAGGAATTCACCAACCCTATGTTTAGCCATGCATGCATATGTACAGTATGGACCCATAGTTTTCTCCTGTCCTCCCGTTCTATTGTTCTGTTGCGCTCTCACACACTCCATCTCTGTGCTCAGCAGTCAGCACCATGTGAAATGTTTAATCGGGTGGGCGTGGGTCAGAGGTTACATCATTGAACTAGTAATACAGGAGTCAGATACTCTTACCCCAGCACCAGCCCTGAAGAGGAACCCTCTGAACCCTCCCTCAGAGCATGACTAATCCTTCTCTATCTCTATATCTCTATCACTCTCTATCAATCGACATATATATCTGTTATCTTTCTTGTCATTTCCTTTGCTTCCCTCGACCCTCGTCCCCCTAACTCTCATCGAATTCGCGCTCACCAAATTGCCCACCTCGTCTCTCTTGTTTCTCTCTCCACAATTCTCCTTCGCTCGACTTTCTATATCACTCTTTCTATACCCCTCCACTTCACTCTTTCTCTCTCCTGTGTGTGAATGTAGCTTTCCAGGACTGACTCCCGGTAGTGTTTGATCTTGTGAGCTTAAAGGGAGAGCGAGAGAGCAGTGATTTGATGATTGCATGTCATGGCGTGTGGCATGCCGTGTGTACCATTGATGCCTATGTCAGGAGGGAGAGTGCTTGCGCCTGGCATGCAGGTGTCAGAATCAGACGCAGCCACCGAGGGGCTTTTATTCTGAAATCCCCTGACATCCCCCCCCCAGCCCCGCCTGATGTATACAGAATGTCACTGCATTCTATGACTCTCACTAAGACTTATCATGGCATTTTAGTAAATGAGCTTTGGCACGGATAAAAGGAATAGGTAGACTGGATTATGGAAGAGACAGTTTGCTTTTGATGACTGTGGACAGTGGCTTATAGTGGAGTTTTGTGCCAGTTCTATATATTGGACACATACTACCTACTTGTTATAGGCGAACGCAGCAGGCATATGCTGCATCTGCATGCGGTATTAAACAGTCAACAGCCCCCAATTTCCATAGCCCCAATTTACCTGTGAGTCATTGCCTGTCGGTTGTCTGGAAATGACAACTCTAACATACTGTGGTGTTAGAGGGCCACCTAGAGGGCCATCTTTCTAATTGTACATCGCTTTGGATAAGAGTGTCTGCTAAATGACTATAATAGAGCGCTAAATGACTAAACTGGAGGGTGCTGTTTCTGATTTACTCTCGCGCTGTCTCTCTCAGAACGATCTTCTTGACCCTAACCACTTAAGCTTCAAGATGGGTCCCTCAACCGAGGCTGCTCTTCTCTGTGTAACGGAAGCTCCTCTCTCTCCTGTTCTCATCCTCCTAGATCTATCCGCTGCCTTCGACACCGTGAACCATCAGATCCTCCTCTCCACCCTCTCAGGGCTGGGCGTCTCAGGTTCTGCACACTCTTGAATTGCATCCTACCTGGCAGGCCACTCCTACCAGGTGACGTGGGGAAGATCGGTGTCTGCACCACATACTCTCACTACTGGCATCCCCCAGGGCTCAGTTCTAGGCCTCTTCTCTCTATACACCAAGTCACTTGGCTCCGTCATATCCGCACATGGTCTCTCCTATCATTGCTATACGGATGACACTCAACTACTTTTCTCCTTCCCTCTTCTGACACCCAGGTAGCGACACGCATCTCTGCGTGCCTGGCAGATATCTCAGCTTGGATGTCGGCCCACCACCTCAAGCTCAACATCAACAAAACGGAGCGGCTCTTCCTCCCGGGGAAGGTCTGCCTGATCCAAGACCTCTCCATCACAGTTGACAACTCCGCAGTGCACCCCTCCCAGAGTGCAAAGAACCTTGGGGTGACCCTGGACAACACCTTGTCGTTCTCTGCAAACATCAAAGCAGTGACTCGCTCCTGCAGGTTCAAGCTCTACAACATCCGTAGAGTAAAACCCTACCTCACACAGGAAGCGGTGCAGGTCCTTCTCCCGTCTGGACTACTGCAACTCGCTGTTGGCTGGGCTCCCCGCTTGTACCATCAAACATCAAACTTATCCAGAACGCTGCAGCCCGCTTGGCTGCAGAACGCCATCCTAAATTCTCCCATGTTACCCCGCTCCTCCGCACACTCCACTAGCTTCCAGTCGAAGCTCGCATTCACTCGCCTCACCCTCACTTTCGTGAACTAACACTTGCAGATGACTCTTTTCCTCCTTACTAGCTCTGACTTTGCTAATAGCTACTTTATTGAGGAAAAATGGACTTACTATGACTGTGACATGCGGTTATCCCACCTACCTGAATGCACTAACTGTAAGTCACTCTGGATAAGAGTATTTGCTAAATGACTAAATAACAATGTAAATCTAGTGGACACAGTTCAACAAGACTTCCATTTTCTCTGGTACTAAATTGGTACCCTCTAGTGTTCACAGTTAGGTAATGCGTTCCCCTTCAGGATATTTTTTGCTGAGGTGGAGAGAGCGTGGCTCTTTTGACTTCCTCTATCCATTTGTTCTACTTAAATCTCCTGTTCATACTTGCCATATTAGCACACCTACTGAAATATATTGCCCATAATCGTGTCACTTCAACAGAACTGTTATGTAATTTCAGATATGATGAAGATATGAGGAATTTGAGAATATATTCTGATACGTCTCTAATTGTGTGCTTCACTATTCCTGTTGGATCACTGAAATGAATAGAGGGATATTCTATAGAATACAGACCATTAACTGACCCCACCTCTCCCTCTCTATCCATCTCTCTGGGAGAAAATGTCGGTGAATCTAGCTGTGTATCATATGTGCGTTCCCCTCAGGGGGTTATTAGGGAGGAATGTCCCCATTGTCAACCACAATGTGACTGAACCGTAACCATCGTCAACACAACCTCTCACTCCCTGCAGGTGACACCTTCCTCCGTTTCCACTTCCACGTGAATGCAGATCCACCTTCTCTTTCTCTGTCTCTCGTTTTCGGTCTCTCTCGCTCTTCTCTCTCTCCCCCACCTTGCGCCCGCTGTCTCTCTCCACCTATAAACAACTACATCATCCCCCTCTCTCTCGTTCTCATTGTAGCGTCCCGTTCTCTCTCTCTCTTTTTATTTATTTTTTATTTAACCTTTATTTTATCAGGGAGTCATACTGAGACCAATGTCTCATATAGAGATGAGCCCTGAATGACATGAATTACAAAAAAATCCACACATCAAAATATAAATACAAAATGCAAGCAGAAAGAAAAACACGGTCATAGAAACAAAACACATTTATCGGAAGTAAGGTCCTCAATCAGCTTTTTGAATTGCCCTAGAGGCACCAAAACATCACATTTAAGAACATTTTGAAGATTGTTCCACAAATAAAGTGCAAGAAAAACTTAAAGCTGATTTACTTAACCCCGTAGAGACCAAAGGAATTTCCAGAGTTAGCCATCCCTGAGACCGGGTGTGGTAACTAGTATGGCTAAAGTTGAGTAAGTATGTTAGGTACAGTGGAACTTTTTGTAAAAGGGCTTTATAAATGAATCAACCTATGTGACATCAAAGAGGGCCAACCAGCTTTCTGGTAGAGAATGCAGTGATGAGTACTAAAATGGTCACCTGTAATAAAGCGCAGTGCGCTATGATAAACTGCATCTAACGGCTTTAATGAAGTGGCAGCTGCGTTCGTATAGATGATTTCGCCGTAGTCTAGGCCCGATGGGAACGTTGACTGAATCTGAACCCGCTTTCTACTATTTAGCGAGAGAGCAGGAACTATTTCTATAGAAGATGCACATTTTCATTCTCAGCTTCTTAACTAACTCATCAATATATGATTTTTAAGAAGACAGCTTTTCATCTTTCCAGATGCCCATATATTTGTAAGCAGGGACACAATCAATATGGACACCATCCAAAGTACACATGCATAAATAATTAGTTATTTTTATGCGCTCTAGAGAACAACAAATACTTAGTTTTACCTGCATTCAATATTCATTTCAGGTCAATAAAGGCAGATTGTAGTTCAGATAGAGCCTGGTCAGCTGTGGGGGCAATAGCATACACAACAGTATCATCGGCATACAAGTGTAGGTTACATTTATTTTGACAAACAAGTCAATATTGTTCATGTAAACAATAAAAAGTACAGGACTTAGAATCGACCCCTGCTGGACACCTTTCTTAATATCCGGGAAACCTGCTCTTTCTCTCACTTCATGTGCACTCTAACCTCTTGTCCTCTTCCCTCCATCCATCTTATGATAATTCATGATCCTTTCTTAGAAAGCAGCGTACAGGACAACATAATCAATCCACTTGACTGCATGATGATGTAGGGAACCACGGTGAGCTTCACTGTCATAATGAAAAACTCTCAGTCGTCATCATTCACAACATGTCCCTTGTCATTCTAAGAAATGCCATTCATGTTAAATTGAGTGTGAGAACCTTCCGAGTGTGGATGCAGAGTGTGAGAACCTTTCTCAGTGGATGCAGTGGATTCTCAGAATTGAGGCAGTGTCTCTCTCACACAGTGTGGTCCCCTTGTGATTCACCAGTTCAGAACGTCTCAGTGCTTTCTGTGAGGAGAAGGAGGGAAAGAGAGAGAGAGAGAGAGAGAGAGAAGAGGATGATGAGAGAGGGAACACATGTCAGCCTTCTGTTGATTGATGAGTCAGAGGAGCTCAGTGTTCCGTGACCCTTGACCTTACCCTGCCATTACCAGGCCGTCCATCCAGCATGAGTATTGACAGGCTGTGACATTAAAGTGACGAGCCGGAAGTGGGGTATGCCCCTTAACACCCCATAACCACTTGTTACTTTCCTTTTGACTTCTCTCTCACGACAATTTTGTACAAATTCAATCCAGTCCTGTCAAGTCTAGTCCAGTTCAGTACACTCTCTCTCTCTGACTCTCTCTCTCTGACTCTCTCTCTCTCTCTCTCTGACTCTCTCTCACACTCTCTCTCTCTCTGACTCTCTCACACTCTCTCCCACTCTGTCTGTCTGTCTCTCTCTCTCTCTCTGACTCACTCTCTCTCATTCTGTCTGTCTGTCTGTCTGTCTGTCTGTCTGTCTGTCTGTCTGTCTGTCTGTCTCTGTCATTCTGTCTCTGTCATTCTGTCTCTCTCATTCTGTCTCTCTCATTATGTCTCTCTCATTCTGTCTCTCTCATTATGTCTCTCTCATTCTGTCTCTGTCTCTCTCATTCTGTCTCTGTCTCTCTCATTCTGTCTCTGTCTCTCTCATTCTGTCTCTGTCTCTCTCATTCTGTCTCTCTCTCTCTCATTCTGTCTGTCTCTCTCTCTCTGTCTGTCTTTCACAGCTCTATTCCATATCTAGTTTGGCTAATCAATGCCTTTCATTGCCACTCTAGAGAACTCCCACTGGATGATTGATATTACAACAAATCCACACAGTTTCTAACCGTGCGTAATCGCCTCTATGAACATGGATTTTCAGTCTTGTTTCAGTTGCCTTCCTAGCTCTCAGTTTGGCTGAAAGAGCCTGGTATTAGCAGGGGCGGAGGCCATACTCTGGGCATCCCCTCCAATGCGCCAGGAAAAATGCCCCAGCTGCCCCTTCCTCTGTCACACTGACATACACAGATACACACTGGGACAGTCAAGGTATACTGGTGGCATAGCTTATGAATACGGTGCATATATTGGTGGCATAGCATATGCATAAGCATGTAATCAAATGCACACATTAGAGCTGTTAAGGTAGTAATGATGGCTGGTGAATGTGAAAGGCATGTCCTGGTGCATGCATGGATGGCATAGCTCATGCAGTTTAAGCTTGTACTAAAAGGCACGACACAGCACGTGCTAGTGCATTAAGCATGTGTAGCAAGCTAGATGCGTGGATTACAGGTCTAGACATGTGCTCTTCCGATATGTGCAGTGCAGTATATATGCTATTGCTATGTACGCTAGAAACGGTATGCCTATGTATCTAGTGGAGCATGGCAGATAATGGCTAGTAATGGATATTATTCTCTCTAGACATGTGTGGCAGTGTGGACATGTATTACACAGAAACACAGTAGATACACAACTCTATTCCCCCTCTATCCTATGTATCAGGGGGATAGTAGTGAGTCCTTTCCAGAGAATCCGCTCCAGGTCATAGTGTTTGCCCTCTGTTGTCAGAGAGAGCACAGCTCCTCACTCACCAGGGGGAGGAAGTGCTAGCTGGACTCACAGAGTGTGAAAGAGAGAGAGAGAGAGAGAGAGAGAGAGAGAGAGAGAGAGAGAGAGATAGAGAACAAGAGAGGAGAGTCACGACTAAGTGTTGGATTTTGATATTGACCTCACTGCTGCAGTGTGTTTGATGGTTGTTTGATGGTAGTTGATGGATTAGTTGATGATTATTTCTGGTTGTTTATGGTGTATGCTTGAACGTTGCATTTGTGACAGTGGAAGTTGGTTATACAGTCGGTGTTGTGTGATTGATGTGTGTATGATGGTGATTTGGTGTGTGTGTGTTGATACGCGAGTTGTGTGTTGTATGTGAGGCGTGTGTGTTTGATGGTGCTGGGTAACTGGGCTGTTGGGGCTATGTATCGGCGGTCGCCCTGTCACAGAAGCAGGGCCCACTTTGACTTTAGCGAGGACGTCATCAAAGGACTCCATGCCTCCAGCCACACTCACAGGTCAGACCAATGTTATACTGTACCTCTCTGCCTTCCCATCTCTCTCTCTCTCTCTCTCTGTCTCTGCACCTCTCGTTCTCCCTCTCTCTCAAATCATCTATCTGCCTTTCTGTCCTTCTCCCTGTCTCTCTCTCAGATCTTTCTCTCGTGGTTCTCTGCTATTCTCATGTTCAGTTTAGTGTGTGATGTGTTGCCAGTATGCTCATTTCATCTTTACAGATAGCATCCAGTGATTGTTATGCTTGCTTTTCAGTTCTCACTCTCTCTTAGTCTCCCCTCTATGTGCCTCTCCCTCTTGCTCTGCATGGACAGACCCCCCCCCCCCCCCCCCCCACTGAATATCTTGTTCCCATGTTCAGTCTCTAGTTATATATCTGAAGGGGATTAGGAATATGAGTGTATGTGTGTGAGGGAGGGAATAATATAGCTTGAGGGTGTGGCATTTGGTTTGTCACACTGTTGTGGTGTGAGTCTATATAGTTGGCAGTTCTGGACTACTGGTCCATCCAGATTCAGCTGTGCTGCTGTTACCTAAAGCTCACCTACAGTACTGTCCCTGGTGTAATGCAATTTCCTTAATGTAGGCCGCTGATAACGCAACTAAACACTCCCTGCAGGATTGGTACTAGCGCTCCACTGTGCCTCGCAAATGTTTCGTGTCACCCTCCTTGTTTATCCAAGCGCGCGACAGTTATTCTCTCCAACACCACTTTGCAACTGCTCATGTTTATGTCGTGCAAACACATTATGCTCTACAAAGCCAATATTGCTCATGCAGAGTTATTCCGTCTTGAGTGGATTTGCATTGCAGGGTTACGCACATTACTCTTTCACGTGACTCTGACCAGGATAACATCATCATCATGGTGAAATTGTAGATTGTTGTTGTGGGGAAGCAGAGAGAGGGGGCAGCAGGCATGACGCGCATGGGTCTAACCCAGCCAGTTCAGTAGCAGGCAGCCTTGTCTGAGACTGGTTCTGTGGTCCTTCAGGCCTCTGGCTGCAGATATCTATGGATGTAATGCCACTGGGCTCCAGGGTAGTACAAGTTCAACCACAGCAGCAGCGTTGGGTTCTGGCTGCAGCTCTCATGGTTAGGGAGTTTCTCCATAGCCACAGCAGCAGTACTGGTACTGGCCTGGGAGACTCCAGCCAGACCAGACCCACGTTTTAAGAACTAAGATTTCCTGTGGAAAGTACTGTACAGTCAGTCAGTGCATGTGGAAGTGGAAATAACCACACAGTCAGATGTATGTATGTATTTGTGTGTGTGTGTGTGTGTGTGTGTGTGTCTGACACGTGACAGGGATAATTAGTATACACTTGTGCTTGTCTGTTCATGTGAGAATGTCTGTGAGGAGTTTGTGTGTGTTGTGATACTGTGGTCTATCTGAGTTTGCTTTTGCATACATCCTGTAGGAAGCTGTGTGCTGGTGATGATGGCGATTATGACAACACAAGAGTGAACAACATAGTGGGAAGTGGTTGTTGAATTACTATCAGGAGACGAGGGAACAAATCCTGTTTCGGACAACCTAGAGAGGTTTTCCCTTCACACACGTACGCACGATTACGCACACTCAAGACTCACAGAGAGAGAGAGAGAGAGAGAGAGAGAGAGAGAGAGAGAGAGAGAGAGAGAGAGAGAGAGAGAGAGAGAGAGAGAGAGAGAGAGAGAGAGAGAGAGAGAGAGAGAGAGAGAGAGAGAGAGAGAGAGAGAGAGAGAGAGAGAGAGAGAGAGAGAGAGAGAGAGAGAGAGAGAGAGAGAGAGAGAGAGAGAGAGAGAGAGAGAGAGAGAGAGAGAGAGAGAGAGAGAGAGAGAGAGAGAGAGAGAGAGAGAGAGAGAGAGAGAGAGAGAGAGAGAGAGAGAGAGAGAGAGAGAGAGAGAGAGAGAGAGAGAGAGAGAGAGAGAGAGAGAGAGAGAGAGAGAGAGAGAGAGAGAGAGAGAGAGAGAGAGAGAGAGAGAGAGAGAGAGAGAGAGAGAGAGAGAGAGAGAGGTGAAGGCTAACTCAGAGCAGAGTTTAACCTAGGGTAACTTGACTTTGTACACAGCCCATGGAATGAATGCCATTTAAATCAAGTTCTGTTTAGTTACGCAGCCCAGCCATGGACCGCACTCTCTCGCCTTCTCTTTCTCCTGCTCTCCCACTTGCTCCCTGCTCTCTCTCTCTCTCTCTCTCTCTCTCTCTCTCACTCTCCCAAAATCATGTGACATAGTGAATTATGATCTGACACGACTAACCATAAGTCTCTCACAATGAGGACGTCTGGAGGGGAAAAAAAGATGCAAATAAGAATGCTTTGTTTGTTGTTGTTTATTCAAAAGTGTCCTCTTATTTGCATATCCTAGCATGACGGCTTTGCAACGTCATAGTTTCTGCATTCTAGATTCAGTTTGTTGGCCTCTTAAGTGTGCATTTGTAAATTCACTCTAGAAGTGTCAAAGTGCACTCTGGGCATTCGCTCATTCTGAGCGTTGTCATATTGTTTGTTTGTAAAGTGAGTGTTTCGCTCTCAGAGTGTTCAGAGTGTACACTGAACACTCTGGCCGAGGAGTACAGCTGACCCGAGCGTTCTGACCTCACGACGGCAGCCAAGCACCCGAGCTAACAGGCTAAAGTTGGCTAGCTTGCTAGCTACTTCCAGGCACAAATGAGAGAACACGTCGCTCTAAACATTTTACTCGCCCTAGCAGAGTAAAGATCTTGGTTAGTGATTAACTGTGTAACGGGCAACAATTTCATGGAGTTTTTCAGCCGATGTTTACTTACACCTGTCGTAACAACTGAGTTTAGGATGTTTGTAAACATTTTCTGGCGCTCTGGCACTCTCAAACCAGAGTGCTCTGAAATCGGAGTAATTGCCCGTGTGAAATTACTAAAACCGAATTTTCGTTCTTGAGCATTTTCAGTGTGCTATCTTCACATACGTCCACTTCATTTCAACTGAATATGTTTCTGTTCACTACACTGAATCTCTTATCATGTCAAGGACTAGACCTTTATTCTTTCATCATCAAGGGCATGTCCATCAAACTGATGCAGAGCCATGGTAGTTGTATTGCAGTGTGTAGTCTCTATTCTCTGACTCTGTCACATGTGCAGAGTGTGGGCTGGACTGAGTTTGGGTACTGAACGCTGAATGTTCTTCCTTCCCACCACCAGAACCATGCAGGCCAGACTAGAGCTTTGGAAAAACACACTGATTGGGAATTCCGAGGAATTTTCCCTTTTTGCCTCCAATCCCAGAAAGTAGCCTGAAGGATGAGGCAAAGTTTACCACCAAAAAGAGTTGAGTGATGAAATGCAGTTACTACACCAGGAGTGATCGGTGCTTTTGTTGTCTCTGGCTTTTCCAAACACTCAACGTGTTGATCTGTGTATGTCTGCTGTGTGTGTGTGCATACTCCCATTTGCATGCTGTGTGCGTTTTGTCGTGTCTGACACCTCTGTGACTGTTTTCCTCTCTGTGTTATAAACTGCCGTCTCAGTCTGGCAGTGTAGACTGTGGTACCATGGAGACAGACACGTCCTGTTTATCCATGCAGCTCTAGTAGTAATTCCACAACAGGAAGTCTCAGTAAATATGCCTTCTCAATGATTCCCTAAGTGTTTTCTGACTCCATCTTACTGCACCTGGCTGAGAATGTGTACTAATTACTGCATGTGCGCATTTACTGTCTACATTACTGTCCACTGCTTTACTGGGAACATTTTTGATTTAAAATAATGGGTGTGTTGGTGGGATTTCTCTGCATATCATGATGACCCAAAAACACTTTATATTATTTCTTATTTGTATTGCCCCATCCACCACCTCCCCTCTTCAGATTAGACATATATTTTTTGTTTTTTTACAGCTGGCGGATAATAGGAGGCTTTTTACAGCAACAAGGATGAGGCTGCATGAGTTGGATATACACTACCAGTCAAAAGTTTGGACACACCTACTCATTCCAGGGTTTTCCTTTATTTTTTACTATTTTCCACATTGTATAATAATAGAGAAGACATTGACACTATGAAATAACACATGGAATCATGTAGTAACCAAAAAACGTGTTAAACAAAATATATTTTATATTTGAGATTCTTCAAAGTAGCCACCCTTTGCCTTGATGACAGCTTTGCACACTCTTGGCATTCTCTCAACCAGCTTCACGAGGTAGTCACCTGGAATCCATTTCAATTGACAGGTGTGCCTTGTTAAAAGTTCATTTGTGGAATTTCTTTCCTTCTTAATGTGTTTGAGCCAATCAGCTGTGTTGTGACAAGGTAGGGGTGGTATACAGAATATTTGTATTTGGTAAAAGACCAAGTCCAGATTATGGCAAGAACAGCTACAATAAGCAAAGAGAAACGACAGTCCATCATTACTTTAAGACATGAAGGTCAGTCAATGCGGAACATTTCAAGAACTTTGAAAGTTTCTTCATGTGCAGTCGCAAAAACCATTGAGCTATGATGAAACTGGCTCTCATGAGGACCGCCACAGGAAAAGGAAGACCCAGAGTTACCTCTGCTGCAGAGGATACGTTCATTAGAGTTAAATGCTTCACAGAGTTCAAGTAACATACACATCTCAACATCAACTGTTCAGAGGAGACTGCGTGAATCAGGCCTTCATGGTTGAACTGCTGCAAAGAAACCACTACTAAAGGACACCAATAAGAAGAAGAGACTTGCTTGGACCAAGCAACAGATATTAGACCGATGGAAATCTGTCCTTTGGTCTGATGAGTCCAAATTTTAGGTTTTTGGTTCCAACCGCCGTGTCTTTGTGAGATGCAGAGTAGGTGAACGGATGATCTCCACATATGTGGTTGCCACCATGAAGCATGGAGGAGGAGGTGTGATGGTGTGGGTGCTTTTCTGGTGACACTGTCAGTTATTTATTTAGATTTCAAGGCACACTTAACCAGCATGGCTACCACAGCATTCTGCAGCGATACGCCATCCCATCTGGTTTGTGCGTAGTGGGACTATCTTTTGTTTTTCAACAGGACAGTGACCCAACACACATTCAGGCTGTGTAAGGGCTATTTGACCAAGAAGGACAGTGTTGGAGTGCTGCATCAGATTACCTGAAAAATCACCTGACATCAACCCAATTGAGATGGTTTGGGATAAGTTGGACCGCAGAGTGAAGGAAAAGCAGACATCAAGTGCTCAGCATATGTGGGAACTCCTTCAAGACTGTTGGAAAAGCATTACAGGTGAAGCTGGTTGAGAGAATGCCAAGTGTGCAAAGCTGTCATCAAGGCAAAGGGTGGCTATTTTGAAGAATCTCAAATATTCAATATATTTTGATTTAACACTTGTTTTGGTTACTACATGATTCCATATGTGTTATTTCATAGTTTTGATGTCTTCACTATTATTCTACAATGTAGAAAATAGTAAAAATAAAGGAAAACCCTGGAATGAGTATATGTGTCCAAACTTTTGACTGGTACTGTATATAGCATTCTGTTGGTGGCAAGATTTTTTTTTAGAATCATTTAAATTGAAAAAGTGTTGAATCAAGTGTTGTTTTTATTATTAGTTCATAAACCATGTACTCTGGAATCGGTACATCAAAAATGTCTTCCTATTTATTTTGCAGTTTCATTTTTGTCCTCAAATTAAAGTGGTATATTTTCCTATTTATGCCAATTCTTTTCAGCCAATTTGTATCTTTAATATATGGCAGACAAACAAGTTCCCTACCTTCTCCCTCTTCCACTTGCCGCCTCCGTTTTTGTGGTAACGCTGCAATCAGTTGGTTATAAGTTTGGATTGAGCAGACATTCCCATATATTTTCGATAGCTGCATATGTGACATAACTCCATCGTTTCTATTCATAATATCATTAATAAATATAATACTTTTTTTTATTCCGTAAAGAACGTTTTTTTATTCATCAGTATATTTGAGTTTAATAATAATATCGGTTGTAATATTTGTTCTATCTTTTCTGGAGGATAGAACTGAAATTGTAACCAGCGTTGTATGGTTTGTTAAAGAAAGGACGATACTTTAAACAAAATGACATTTTCAATTAGTCGGAAATGAGAAGTTGTAATCTGTATATAGGGCGTGTTTGAACAAAGGATGAGCCTTAATTAATAATTCACTGGAGAACCATTTTGGGTTTAAGTATAACTTCTGTGTGAGTGAAGCTTTTAGTGAGAGGTTTAAAGCTTTAATATTTCATCATTCTATCCCCCCAAACTCATATTCATTATGTAAATAGGCACGTTTAACCTTGTGTGGTTTAGCATTCCAAATAAAATGAAACATGTTTTGCTCATATGATTTAAAAAAACGAGTTGTCTGGAGTAGGCAGCGCCATTAGTAAGTAACTAAACTGTGATAGAACCAAAGAGTTAATCAATGTGATTTTTACATAAATAGACAAGTATTTACCTCTCCATGTTTGCAGAATCTTGTCTAATTTTGCAAACTTTCTATTGAAATTGATTGTGGTAAGTTCATTTATATTTTGGGAGATAGGAATACCAAGTATGCCTACTTCACCATCCGCCCATTTTATTGGTAAACTACAAAGTAGCGTAGACATACGTAATATGGTACACTTGTTCTAATTAGGTTTTAATCCAGAGAGGCTAGAAAAGTGATCAAGATCTTCAATGAGACTGTGCAGGGGAGGGGTCCAGATTGCGGACTTAAGACAAAACTAGAGTCATCGGCATACATTGACACCTTTGTTTTTATCCCCTGGATTTCTAACCCATTGATGTTCTTGTTGGATTTCATTTTTATAGCTAGCATTTTAATGGCCATAATAAATAGAAAAGCTCAATACTTTCTGAGAAGTAACCATTATTTACTATTTTACACCAGAGGTTGCTGTACATAACTTTAACCTATTGTATAAGAGAATCGCCCAAATTAAAGTAATCCAGGCATTTATATTTAAATTATAGTCGTACTTTATCAAACGCCTTTTCAAAATCTGCTATGAAGACCAGGTCTGGTATCTTTCATGTTTCATAATGTTCAATTGTTTCAAGTAATTGTCGTATATTATCTCCAATATATCGTCCACGTAAAAAAACCTGTCTGATCAGGATGAACAATATCTGGAAAAACCTTTTTCATTCTATGTACTATGCATTTCGCCAGGATTTTCGCATCACAATATTGAACATTTAAGAGGCCTCCAGTTTTTTAAATGGACTGGATCTTTATACTTACCACCTGAGTCCTGTTTCAGAGTAATGAAATCAGACCTTCTTGTTGAGTACCTGAAAGTCTACCATTTGAAAAAGAGTAATTAAAACATGCTAATAATGGATCTTTGAGTACATCAAAAAAAGGTCTGATATACCTCTACTGGTATACCGTCAAGCCCTGGTGGTTTTCCAGAATGAACATATTTTATTGCTTCAAAAAGTTCCTTGTCTGTAAGTTGGCCTTCACACAGGTCTTTCTGTACATTTGTTAATTTTACATTATTATTATTAGGAAAGAAGTTAACATCATTCAGTGGAAATGGAGGAGACTGAAAAGAAAACATATGCTTCAAATATTTCGCTTCCTCTTTCAACATAGAATTTGGTGAATCATGGATGACTCCGATCATTTGTAACGAGTTTCCGTAGATTATTTTTGGTCGCATTTCTATGTTGAAGATTCAATGTAGTGCATTTAAAAAAGAAAATCCATCCAATTCGCTTTATTGATCTTCTTGAATAAGTACCTCCCATTCTTTTTGTTTTTCCTCTAACCTATTTTGTGCCTTTATAGGACAGTTGTCATTACCATCTACCTGCGCTGTTACTTCCTTTATTTCCATTATTAGTGTAATCTCTTTTGACCTCAACCACGTTTGTTTTAATGAGTATAGTGTTGAATGGACTCTAAAAGTACATTTAAAGCATCCCATACAATAAGGGGATCTGCTGTACCTATGTTGTGCAGAAAAAAAGTAAATTATGAATTATTTTGTCTTAGTTAAGAACAAATTGTCATCCAATAGGCTTTGATTCAATTTCTAAGTAAATTCTGTAAGAGTTATATGGAGGCCAATTAGATGGTAGTCCAATCGCATTCGGTCTCCTATTAATACTTTTTAAAACTTTTGATGCCAGCAAGAATGAGACCAGGAAGTAACTAAGATGTCCAGCTTGATCAAAACACGTTTTATGTGATTACGTGATGTTATGTGAAGTTAATGTGATAACATGTGACATGTAAAGCAACATGTGATAACATGAAACTACACATGTGAAAACGTGATCACATGTGAAGTGTTCCAAAAACACGTTTTCACATGACTTCACATGTGAAATCATGTGATTTTCCACATGTGAAATCATGTGGTTTATCTGTAAGGGGATGTCCATAGCCCTTCAGTCATTCCCCAATCCCCATGTTTCATGAGCTAAACAGACTTAACTTGACATTGCCCACTGTCTTTGCTCAGTGCTAGGGAAAGACATAACTGTCTTTCCTTCTCGTTTGCTCTCTCCTGGCACTCTCTCGATGTCATTTTCTTAGTCTCTCTTGTTACTGTCTTTCAGTCACTTCATGTCCCCGAATTATCTCCCTCCTACTTCTCACCTCTTGACTCTTCACTAACTTCCTGACTCTCTCTCTACTATTCTCACACTTGCTCCCTCTATATCGCTCCCGATTTCCATGGTATACCCCCCCCCCCCCCATCAAGACTGTTGTTAAGGCGGGATGATTCATCTGCATCATGGGGGAAGGATGTACTGTATAAGTCACATAGAGGTCGTTGGGATCACTTCCTGGTTGTTTTTGCAGAACAGAGACAATACAGTACTTCATACTTACTGGAAGTTATGGTTTCTACTATACACCGTTTCTCCTCATCCTCACTTCTCTGAAATGAGAGCATAGGTTGAGCTATAATTATGGCCTGGTGTTTTTCCTGGTCAGGTCACATATTAAGCTAAAACTGTCAACTCCCCCTTTCACAGTCAGGTTGGCATCCATTTATACATTCCAGTGGCAATTGAACTGTTGTTCCCTACTCAGGCTCCCAGAGCTGATTTAACCATGGATGTTTCATGTTTCCGTCACATCCACGTCAATGTACTCCATGACCATTCTGAGCCTTTCAGCAGAGGCTCACACATCGGACTCTACCAATCATAGCCAGGCTTCCTGGTTGTGGTGTAATCCTGACCCCTTCATTCCTCAAAGCTCATAATTTAATCCCTGCAGTAAGGGATTTTGCTTTTGCTTGTGTATATCAGCCAACGTGTTTGATAAATAGTTCCTTCTTCTATCTCTCTAGTCAGAAAACAGGAATCTTTGGAGCTAGTGGGAATGATGGATGGAGGAAATGGTACAAAACGTTCTCTCTCTTTCTCTATCTTTTCTGCTCTCTCTCTCGCTCTCTCTCTTCTGTGAAAGACTCTCCACACTTTGTTGTGTTCAGGCAGGCTTATGGCGCAGTCAATCTGATGTCCAACTTGGACTGATATTTTGGGGTAATAGGGCAGGCTTAATTCTATATGTTCTCGCTTTGATTTAGAAAAGAGATGTACAGTGCCTTCGTAAAGTATTCAGACCCCTAGACTTTTTACACATTTTGTTAGGTTACAGCCTTCTTTTAAAATGTATTAAATAGTTTTTCCCCCCTCATCAATCTACACACAATTCCCCATAATGACAAATCAATTTTTGCTAATTTATACAAATAAAATAAAAACTGAAATATCACATTTACATAAGTTTTCAGACCTTTTACTCAGTACTTTGTTGAAGTACCTTCGGCAGCGATTATAGCCTCGAGTCAGGTTGAATGGGGATCGTTGCTGCACAACTATTTTCAGGTCTCTCCAGAGATGTTTGATCGGGTTAAAGTCTGTGCTATGGCTGGGCCACTCAAAGACATTCAGAGACTTGTCCAGAAGCCACTCCTGCGTTGTCTTGGATGTGTGCTTAGGGTCATTGTCCTGTTGGAAGGTGAACCTTCGCCCCAGTCTGAGGTTCTGAGCGCTCTGGAGCAGATTTTCATCTCTTTGTACTTTGCTCCGTTCATCTTTCCATCGATCCTGAGTAGTCTCCCAGTCCCTGCAGCTGAAAAACATCCCCACTGCATGATGCTGCAACCACCATGCTTCACCGTAGGGATGGTGCCAGTTATCCTCCAGACATGACGCTTGGCATTCCGGCCAAAGAGTTCAATCTTGGTTTCATCAGACCATGAGAAACAAGATTCTCTGGTCTGATGAAACCAAGATTGAACATCGAGAGTCCTTTAGGTGCCTTTTGGCAAACTCCAATTAGGCTGTCGTGCATTTTACTGAGTAGTGGCTTCCATCTGGCCACTCTAGCATAAAGGCCTGATTGGTGGGGTGCTGCAGAGATGGTTGTCCTTCTGGAAGGTTCTCACATCTCCACAGAGAGCTCTGTCAGAGTGACCATCAGGTTCTTGGTCACCTCCCTGACCAAGGCCCTT
The DNA here is from genome assembly GCF_045679555.1 of Salvelinus alpinus. Lineage (NCBI taxonomy): Eukaryota > Metazoa > Chordata > Actinopteri > Salmoniformes > Salmonidae > Salvelinus > Salvelinus alpinus. The sequence continues at coordinate 42,168,223 of NC_092091.1, read as the reverse complement.
CTCCCCCGATTGCTCAGTTTGGTCAGGAGGCCAGCTCGAGGAAGAGTTTTTTGGTGGTTCCAAACTACTTTCATTTAAGAATGATGGAGGCCACTGTGTTCTTGTGGACCTTCAATGCTTCAGAAATGTTGTGGTACCCTTCCCCAGATCTGTGACTCAACGTAATCCTGTCTCGGAGCTATACGGACAATTCCTGTGACCTCGTGGCTTGGTTTTTGCTCTGACATGCACTGTCAACTGTGGGACCTTATATAGACAGGTGTGTGCCTTTCCAAATCATGTCCAATCTATTGAATTTACCACCGGTGGAGTTGTAGAAACATCTCAAGGATGATCAATGGAAACAGGATGCACCTGAGCTCAATTTCGAGTCTCATAGCAAAGGTTCTGAATACTTATGTAACTAAGATATTTCAGTTTTTTACATGTAATAAATTTGCAAAGAATTCAAAAACCTGTTTTCACTTTGTTATTATGGGGTATGGTCACGATCGTCAATATGAATGGACCAAGGTGCAGCGTGGTAGGCGTACATTTTCCTTTAATAAATGAACACCGAACAAAACAAAAATACTACCAAACGAAACGTGAAGCTAATAATAGTGCTGACATGCAACTATCCTTAGACAAGGTCCCACAAAGCACAAAGGGGAAATGGCTGCCTAAATATGATCCCCAATCAGAGACAACGATAAACAGCCGCCTCTGATTGAGAAGCATACCAGGCCAACATAGACACACAAACACCTAGATGACCCACCCTAGTCACACCCCGACCCAACCAAAATAGAGAATAAAAAGCTCTCTATGATTAGGGCGTGACAGGTATTGTGTGTAGATTGTAATCCATTTTTGAATATGGCTGTAACGTAACAAAATGTGGGAAAAAGTCAAGGTTCTGAATACCTTCCAAAGGCTCTGTATCTAAGTAATTGTGAGCTGGGAGGGTCCTATACAATGTGCACATTACAGTGATGCTGTGGATAGGAAGGACATGCTTAGTGAAGGGGCCTGTGTAGTCTACATGTCATAGGACGTTGGCAAGCCTTGTGGCATAGGCTACAGTTGAATGGAGGCATTTTCAGGATTTACACATGGGGAACATTTGTTAGCAGGGTCCAAAATGATTATATATATATTATTTCATGTATTTCATGCAATTATACATCATTTACATGACATAAGGCATTCACTGAATCGTTTTTAACACCACGCAAATGACTGAAATGAGTGGATACTCTGACACAAATTGAGATCAATCTTTTATCGAATACAACTAGCGAGTTTTTCCTTGTTTCAGAGATCTGTATATAATATATTGCATATATACAGTTGAAGTCGGAAGTTTACATACACCTTAGCTAAATACATTTAAACTCAGTTTTTCGCAATTCCTGACATTTAATCCTGGTAAAAATTCCCTGTCTTAGGTCAGTTAGGATCACCACTTTATTTTAAGAATGTGAATTGTCAGAATAGAGGTTGAGAGAATTATTTATTTCAGCTTTTATTTCTTTCACCACATTCTCAGTCGGTCAGAAGTTTACATACACTCAATTAGTATTTGGTAGCATTGCCTTTAAATTGTTTAACTTGGGTCAAAGGTTTCGGGTAGCCTTCCACAGGCTTCCTACAATACGTTGGGTGAATTCTGGCCCATTCCTCCTGACAGAGCTGGTGTAACTGAGTCAGGTTTGTAGGCCTCCTTGCTCGCACACGCCTTTTCAGTTCTGCCCAAAATTTTCTATCGGATTGAGGTCAGGGCTTTGTGATGGCCATTCCAATACCTTGACTTTGTTGTCCTTAAGCCATTTTGACACAACTTTGGAAGTATGCTTGGGGTCATTGTCCATTTGGAAGACCCATTTGTGACCAAGCTTCAACTTCCTGACTGATGTCTTGAGATGTTGCTTCAATATATCCACATAATTTTCTTTCCTCATGATGCCATCTATTTTGTGAAGTGTCCCAGACCCTCCTGCAGCAAAGCACCCCCACAACATGATGCTGCCACCCCTGTGCTTCACGGTTTGGATGGTGTTCTTCGGCTTGCAAGCCTCCCCCTTTTTCCTCCAAACATAATGATGGTCATTATGGCCAAACAGTTCTATTTTTGTTTCATCAGACCAGAGGACATTTCTCCAAAAAGTACGATCTTTGTCCTCATGTGCAGTTGCAAACTGTAGTCTGGCTTTTTTATGGCGGGTTTGGAGCAGTGGCTTCTTCCTTGTTGAGTGGCCTTTCAGGTTAGGTCGATATAGGACTCGTTTTACTGTGGATATAGATACTTTTGTACCTGTTTCCTCCAGCATCTTCACAAGGTCCTATTGTTCTGGGATTGATTTGCACTTTTCGCACCAAAGTACGTTAATCACTAGGAGACAGAACACGTCTCCTTCCTGAGCGGTATGAAGGCTGCGTGGTCCCATGGTGTTTATACTTGCGTACTATTGTTTGTATAGATTAAGGTGGTACCTTCATGCGTTTGGAAATTGCTCCCAAGGATGAACCAGACTTGTGGAGGTCTACAATTTTTTTTCTCAGGTCTTGGCTGATTTCTTTTGAATTTTCCAAGCAAAGAGGCACTGAGTTTGAAGGTAGGCCTTGAAATACATCCACAGGTACACCTCAAATTGACTCAAATTATGTCAATTAGTCTATTAGAAGCTTCTAAAGCCATGACATAATTTTCTGGATTTTTCCAAGCTGTTTAAAGGCACAGTCAACTTAGTGTATGTAAACTTCTGATCCACTGGAATTGTGATACAGTGAATTATAAGTGAAATAATCTGTCCATAAACAATTGTTGGAAAAATGACTTGTGTCATGCACAAAGTAGATGTCCTAAGCGACTTGCCAAAACTATAGTTTGTTAAAAACTTCTTAGGGCTGCAATCCCGTTAACGGGATCGATATGACAACAGCCAGTGAAAGTGCAGGGCGCCAAATTCAAACAACAAAAATCTCATAATTAAAATTCCTCAAGCATATATGTATTTCACACCATTTTAAAGATACACTTCTTGTTAATCCCACCACAGTGTCCGATTTCAAAAAGGCTTTACAGCGAAAGCACCACAAACGATTATGTTAGGTCACCGCAAAATCACAGAAAAACACAGCCATTTTTCCAGCCAAAGACAGGAGTCACAAAAAGCAGAAATAGAGATAAAATGAATCACTAACCTTTGATGATCTTCATCAGATGACACTCATAGGACTTCATGTTACACAATACATGTATGTTTTGTTCGATAAAGTTCATATTTATATCCAAAAACCTGTTCAGAAATGCCTCGAAAATATCAGAAGAAATTGCAGAGAGCCACATCAAATAACAGAAATACTCATCATAAACTTTGATGAAAGATACATGTTTTACATAGAATTAAAGATACACTTGTTCTTAATGCAACCGCTGTGTCAGATTTCAAAAAACCTTTACGGCAAAAGCACAATATTCAATAATCTGAGAACAGCGTTCAGCCACAAAAGGAAGCCATACAGTTACCCGCCAAATTGTGGAGTTATAAATAGCATTATAAATCTTCACTTACCTTTGCTGATCTTCATCGGAATGCACTCCCAGTACTCCCACTTCCACAAGAAATGTTCGTTTTGTTCGGTAATGTCCATCATTTATGTCCAAATAGCTATCTTTGTTAGCGTGTTTGGTAAACAAATCCAAAGTCAGGAAGCGCGTTCACTAAAAGCAGACGAAATGTCAAAATGTTCCGTAACAGTCAGTAGAAACATGTCAAACGATGTATTGAATCAATCTTTAGGATTTTTTTAACATAAATCTTCAATAAAGTTCCAACCATTGTCTTCAGAAGTGCGATGGAACAGAGCTCCCTCTCATGTGAACGTGCATGGTCAGAGCATGGTCAGGTCATGGTAGACCTTACTCATTCCCGTCTCCTTCGGCCCCACATCACAGTAGAAACATCAGACAAGGTTCTACAGACTGTTGACACCTAGTGGAAGCCGTAGGAAGTGCAAACTGATCCATATCCCACTGTGTATTCGATAGGCGATGAGTTGAAAACCTACAAACCTCAGATTTCCCACTTCCTGGTTGGATTTTTTTCTCAGGTATTTGCCTGCCATATGAGTTCTGTTATACTCACAGACATCATTCAAACAGTTTTAGAAACTTCCGAGTGTTTTCTAGCCAATACTAATAATTATATGCATATATTAGTAACTGGGACTAAGGAGCAGGCAGTTTACTCTGGGCACCTCTGGGCACCTTTTCATCCAAGCTACTCAATATTGCCCCTGCAGCCACAAAAAGTTAACAAGAAATTTGTGGAGTGGTTGAAAAATTAGTTTTAATGACTCCAACCTAAGTGTATGTAAACTTCCGACTTCAACTGTATATTGCATCCTAATATTGTACAATCTGTGTCGCTTCATTGGCCTGGGCTATTGTTTGTTTGAATTCAAGACCATTTTTTATTAAAAGTATGAATTTCAGCAACCTGTGGAAGAGCCGCAATTCTATGGGACAAACATAGGTACAGGTAAGCGTTTTTAGAATTGGCGTTTTTACGAGTATCGACTGATGTTTTTAGCTAATCGTGCGACCAGTTATCAATACTTAACTCTGCCTCGATATAAGAGAACGGAGTTAAGCGTTCCTTAGCTAGTGTAGGTGATCACATTGCCCCACACTGTCCAAACAGAGTTGACATTTTGCTTACTGTTTACTTAATAAGGGGGTAGTGGTAGTGAACCATGTGTTTCAGATGCCCTACAGTATAGTGCCAAAGCCTTAGCCTCAGTAACCTTATGTAATTCTTTCATAAGATTACTTATCACTAATACCGCAAACACTGGGCCCAGCACAGCCTGCTGTGTGTCCTGTTGTTTTTATCAGAGGTCAGCCCTGAGGTGTGTGTTTTGATCTTCTGTTAATTTCTGAGCGGTTGTTTTGGTCCCTGTACCGGGTCCGGGGAGAGGAAGTGTTACCCACTCCTTGAGTTTCGGTCATACAGTATAATTTTAAAGTTAAAGCGCTTGTCTTTTTGGAAATTGAGCTCCAATTTTACTGCTGGCAATGTCCTAAACATTACCCTGCCAGAGAGGACAGGCCTTCTGACACACACACGCGCACACATATTCACACATTACTGTGTCCTCCTCTCATCAGGCCCTATCCAGATCACATGCATCAGTGGTCCCAGGCTGGTTTCCTGAATCAGATGGTGTGTTTTAATTGTTTATCTTCTCTGTACTCTGATTGGCGATCTTTCATGTGTGTGCGTGTGTTTGTGAGAGTTTCAGAAGACCTCTGCCCTCCTCTCTGCTGAGCCTCCTGCAGCGAGGAGTAACAGAGGTCACCGCTCGTTTCCCCCTCTTCCCCGTCATCTCCCACTTGCTGCCTGGGAAAACCTTGAGACTTTTCAGAAGATATCTCTCCCGGGAATGTTTGTCAAGATCCCTCTCTCTTTTCCTCAAACCCCTACCAGTGTTGGAAAAAGTACTCAAATGTCATACTTGAGTAAAAGTAAAGATACATTAATATAAAATTACTAGTAAAAGTGAAAGTCACCAAGTAAATTCTACTTGTGTAAAAGTCTAAAAGTATTCGGTTTTAAATATACTTGTATCAAAAGTAGATCAATTGCAAAAGTAAAAGTATAAATCATTTCAAATTACTTCTATTAGGCAGTCCAAACGGCACAATTGTATTGTTTTTTTAGTTTACAGATAGTCAAGGGCACACTCCAACACTCAGACATAATTTACAAATTAAGCATGTGAGTCTGCCAGATAAGAGGCAGTAGGGATGACATGGGATGTTCTCTTGATGAGTGTGAATTAAACCATTTTCCTGTCCTGTTAAGCATTCAAAATGTAACGAGTACTTTTGGGTGTTCGGGGAATTGTATGGAGTAAAAAGTACATTATTTTCTTTAGGAATGTAGTGAAGTAAAAGTAAAAGTTGTCAAAAATATAAATAGTGAAGTAAAGATAACCCCAAAAACTACTTAAGTATTGCTTTAAAGTATTTTTACTTAGGTACTTTACACCACTGACCCCCTACCCTGATTGGAATAGCAACATCTATGTCATAATTTCTTTTTTCCCCCCAGTTTGTATCAGTTAGGCCTATAGTTTCATGATGTGTCACTATCCTGTCCATGACTGATGAAACCAATGATTGGCATTTCCTAAAAAAAGTGTCAGTGTAATATAATCCTGATTGTCATCCGTGCTCTTTGTCATGGGTATGTTAGGCCATCTACGTATTGTAGTCTAGACTTTTGTCAAGACCTTGAAACTTTTAGATTTAGATCAACTTTTATTTCCCAAAGGAACATATTAATTTGTGGTGTCAGTGAGTTGCACATACAAGGACAGGCAGGCGCTCAGGCCTCTGTTCTGTACCTGGCCTGTAGGTGGAAAGTATTAAAGATAATAAATCCCATTTAGGAGACACTTTTATCCAAAGCAACTTGCAGGATCTAACCCACAACCCTTGGCGTTGCAAGCACCCTATTCTACCGACTGAGCCACAAAGGACCAGTAGAAAACATGTAGTAATTGTGTTACTAACATTGATGTCTCTGTGTTGTGTTGCAGCTTTGATGTGGAGAATGGCCCTTCAGCCAGCTGTAGTCCGTTGGACCCCTCGGCCTCTCCCGGGTCAGGCCTGGTTCTACACACCAATTTCCCCGGACACAACCAACGCAGAGAGTCCTTCCTGTACCGCTCAGACAGCGACTACGACCTCTCGCCCAAGTCCATGTCCCGCAACTCATCCATTGCATCTGAACTGTATGTTTTCACGCACGCACCACACATACATGTACACACACACATACAGATACACACACACGCACACACACCACCACACACTCACACACATACATGTACACACACACACACACACCATGAAGTGATCTGGATATGTGTTCCATTGTGTTTGATCCATGTCCCCTGGTACAGAGGTACATCACATGACACCCGTTTCTATGGAAACTACTACCACTAATAGTGATGAGTGGAAAAAGTGCTCCAAAAGAGGCTAATTTGTAACCGAAATGACCAAGTATAGTGACAGATTCAGCCGATGATAGAAAGATCTTAAAGTCCCTATGACTCCAAACACAGAACAGTGGAAAGAAGTGGAAAGTCCTTTAACAAGGAACATCCAGTGTTTGACCTAACAACATTACATTCCAGTAGAACAAGTGTTACTTACTTGCACATTACTTCCTCTGTTACCTAAGTGAATTCTGGGGATATTTAGTCACGTCAGAGTGTAACTGGTTCTTATTGCCTAACGTCTTTATGTGACGAAGTCCTATTTTGGCACTGATGTACCAATGGGCCTATCATGCAAAGGGCCATTTGAGCTCTGATCTGATTGTGATTTTCGGCTGTGGAGTCGGTCGGTTGCCTGTTTGGTCTCCATGGCTGAACAACAGGCACAGTTTAGGGAATCGGGACTCTCGTCACTCGCACAGACTTGGCCCAGTAACTAACTGACACATACCTTCATAATGACTACCTCCTTAGATGTGGTTGAAAGTAACATTCTTGCCCCTGGTGTTGAACCAATGGACTGATGGAGCCCATTCACCCTGATATGTGTTCACTGGTACAGTTCCAAATGCGTTCTTGATTATGTTTACGATGTGTCGCTGACGTGTTTTTTTGTTTGCGTTTACAGACACGGTGATGACTTGATAGTAACGCCATTTGCTCAGGTAATTATATTCTAATCCCACCACATCTGTCCTTTTCCTCAATTCTGTACTGTAGCACAGCTACATTCAGCCCACTTTGAGAAACCCAGCCCAGTGACTAGGTACTGTGCTGTATTCAAAATGGATGAATGTGTTCTCTTTCGCTCCAGGTCCTCGCAAGCCTTCGAAGTGTAAGAAACAACTTCACAGTCCTGACCAATGTCCAATGTGCTTCCAACAAGTAAGCTTCTGGCCTTATTGGTGATCTGACTGATTCGTTTAGACCACACTAACCACAATATCAACTGGTACATGTAAGGGATGATCAATGAGGGGCTATGCGTTCTATGGACAATAATGCATGACGTGGTACTAACCTAGCAGCGTGGTTAGTACCACTCCCTTCCAGGGAGTTGCATTATTTCCAGAGAACACATAGAGTTGATTATCCCGCTTATCCCACTGCTATAAGTTAACACGTTTGCTACTAGACGTGTTCATTTGCCGGTAGATATGTGTTCAACATCCACTGAAGTAGCTAGCAAGTTTACCAGATAGCTACAGTAGTTGTGGAGGTAACCAAACAAACAGACTTGCTAGCTCCTTATTGACTCAAGACATTTCAGCTTTTCATTTTTTATTCATTTGCAAACCTTTCTAAAAACATAATTTCACATTGACATCATTGGGTATTGTGTGTAGGCCAGTGACACAAAATCTCAGTTTAATCCATTTTAAATGCAGGCTGTAACACAACAAAATGTGGAAAAAGTCAAGGGGGTGAATACTTTCTGAAGGGACTGTATTGTGGGGATATTGTTCCATATTAATGGATTGGAGAGTTTTGTTGATGTGGGTTGGTACCTGTTTGATGACATCTGATTAAATGAATTCATTAATACAACTAAATCCATTAAAAGTGCAATCTGGGATTTGTACATCCATTTTTGTACTTTTAAATGATTCATATGAAGCCATTGATTCTTAAAAAATGTAACTTAGAAATGCCACATGACCAACGGTCTTACCCCATCAGAACCCAAAATACAAGCTTGTTTTATTTCATTGTTTGTAAACAATGTAATTGTAAACAAACCCTGTATAGCTTAAAAACCTGGTTAAAACTATCATTTTGATATAATGGATAGTCAGTCCTTGCATCTATGTATTTGGGAGTGGTTACATTTCTCCTGTCCCATTCCTCAGCTGTTTACCGAATAAAGACTGACTATCTCATAATAATGACATACTATCTCATAATTATGACTTACTATCTCATAATAACGACTTACTATCTCATACCTCCTAATCAGATTTCTTTATTTTGGTGGCAGGAACGGGCTTCCATAGATCTGGGGGAAATAACAATCAATCAATCAAATGTATTTATAAAGCTCTTTTCACATCTGCAGATGTCACAAAGTGCTTAAACAGAATCCTAGCACAAAACCCCAAACAGCAAGCAATGCAGATGTAGAAGCACTGTGGCTAGGAAAAACTCCTTAAAAAGGCAGAAGCCTAGGAAGAAACCTAGAGAGGCCAGTCCTCTTCTGGCTGTGTCGGGTGGAGATTATAAGAGTACATGGCCATTAAGGCCAGATTGTTCTTCAAGATGTTAAAACGTTCATAGATGACCAGCAGGGTAAAATAATAAATAACCAAAAAGGAATGTACATGTGCTGTAGTTTGTATCTTCATCCACAAGAGGACAGTATCCAACTATTCAACCCAGCTGCTGGCAATTTTTGAAGACTGCTTGGTGTGAGATTTGCTATTGTGAATTTTATTGCCCCCTGGCACAACCCCTGGACAAGATTACATTTAAAGTATGCTAATTAAAAATATATATATATATACTTTTTTAATATATATGTTTTTACACTTTATTTCAACAGTAAGGAAATGAGATGGGGAGACAGTGGGAAGGTTGGATGTAAGGATTGATCCCTGTTCTTAGGTGGGGAGTTATGTGGCATGCCGGGGAGTGTTACCACTACACCAATGCTTTGCACAGGTAATACTCATATTAGTGGTTGATGGCAGTAGGTAACCAAAGCATAGATTGCAGTCTCTCCTTGTCCATAGGCTGCTTTCAAGGTAAGGAAGCAAGCATGTACATTTGTAATTTGGGCGAACTATCTCTATAAAATAGGTCTGGAAGAAAATCCTGCTTGCTCTCCACAAGGGTTGGCCACCACTCATATATTCGGAGTTCCAATTGAGGATTTACCCTGGTGTTTTACCCAAAAGACTCAGACTTTTCTGTTTCCATCTACACAGACCGGCACCTGTGTCTCACTGGGCCATGGCTCTGGCAGACCTGCCCTGACTTGGAGCCAAGCCCCTGGGTACTTTTCAGCTCTCATTTACATAACAATGGCTAACTGTGAACTTTAGCACCTTCTCACAAAGCAATTGTCTTGATTGATACAGACGTTGATTATGCTCACACCAAGTCTTTTGTGTCAGACTCCTGATGGAAACACAATTACACTACAGCTCACATTAACCTAAAACACCGGTGACCAACTGGTGTGGGGTCTCAGTGGAAAAGAAACCAGAGTTTGCTCTGTGTTTGAAAATGTTCTTGTTATAATTATTAATTTCTCCAATTCACCCAACCTTCAAGATAAATCTAATGATGTAAATCTTCAGGTAGTTGAGGCTTACTAGTTGAAGGTGCTTGCCATCATCTTACTCTACATAGACAAAATATGATGTGTTTATGAGTTGTGAGTCACCCTACCACCTTTGCCTAGCATGTGCACAGTACAGAAATGTCAAAACATGATATTTGATGCCTGATGTATTTACTATCCAATGCTTATTTGTATGACTTATTCAACACTGTCCATGAATGGCTACAAACATACATTGCCTCATTTCAATTCATTTTCAAAGACACAAGTAGGCATATCAGATATGTAATGACAATAAGCTGCAATGTGGAGAATCATAGGGGGCTCATTTCAGCTAGTTTTATCTGGTTTTTGATACCATGTCTTGTTTTGAGTGGTTTTGACTGATACTAATATGTCTACAATTAGCTAGCTACAGTGCCATTTGAAAAGTATTCAGACCCTTTGACTTTTTCCACATTTTGTTACATTACAGCCTTATTCTAAAATGGATTAAATAAATAAAAATCCTCAGCAATCTACACACAATACCCCATAATAAAAAAGCAAAAATGGTTTTTTAGAAATTTTAGCAAATCTATGATTTTTCAAATAGCTTATTTACATAAGTATTCAGACCTTTTGCTCTGAGACTTGAAATCTTGCTCAGGTGCATCCTGTTTCCATTGATCATCCTTCAGATGTTTCTACAACTGTGGTAAATTCTATTAATTAGACATGATTTGGAAAGGCACACACCTGTCTATGTAAGGTCCCACAGTTGACAGTGCATGTCAAAGCAAAAACGAAGCCTTGAGGTCGAAGGAAGGAATCATGTCTCGTAGAGCTACGAGACAGGATTGTGTCGAAGCACAGTTCTGGGGAAAGGTACCAAAACATTTCTGCAGCATTGAAGGTCCCCAAGAACACAGTGGCCTCCATCAGAGCACTCGCTCTTTCAGTGTTGCGTGAATGCCGCCATCTATCCACGATTTCTGGTTAGGGTAGGTTTTAATAGTCACAGTGGGTACAACATTTCCAATGTACTTCCTTATAAACTCACTCACCGAGTCAGCGTAGAAATCAATGTTATTCTCTGAGGCTTCCTTGTGATCTAAACCATCTTGAAGCGTGGATTCCGATTGGTCAGACCAGTGTTGAATGGTTCTAGTCACGGGTACATTCTGTTTGAGTTTTTGCCTATAGGACGGTACTAGCAAGATGGAGTCGCAGTCGGATTTGCCGAAGGGAGGGCGGGGGAGGGCCTTGTATGCATTGCGGAAGTTGGAGTAGCAGTGGTCCAGTGTATTGCCCGCGCGGGTGCTACACTCATTGTGCTGGTAGAATTTAGGTAGCCTTGTTCTCAAATTAGCTTTGTTAAAATACCCAGCTACAATAAATGCAGCCTCAGGATATATGGTTTCCAGTTTACATGGAGTCCAGTGAAGTTCTTTGAGGGCCGTCGAGGTATCTGCTTGAGTGGGGACATACACGGCTGTGACTATAATCAAAGAGAATTCTCTTGGGAGATAATGTGGTCAGCATTTGATTGTAAGGAATTTTAGGTCAGGTGAACAAAAGGGCTTATGGGGTATTGTGTGTAGATTGATGAGGGAAAGATTTGTTTTAATACATTTTAAAATAAAATGTGGGAAAAGTCAAGAGGTATGAATACTTCCCGAAGGCACTCTTGCTAACCACTAACTGTAACGATGTATTTGAGAGACAACAAATGCTAATTCATTTATGTTTTCAATAAACATAAGAGACTATATGTAGACAATCTAAGCCAACCCTGTTTGTTTTCCCCCTTAGTTGCACACACGTCGGTTTTGTTGCTAAACAACCAACCCGTCTATAGTTTATGCCAATCACCCACCGCTAAGGTATAAAAACTAGAGAATAGAGTTATATTCAACTTAATCTACTGACGTTCTCATACGCTAATTCATGGACCATCTATATCCAGGTTGCATCCGGTTTACACGGTCCAACTTCACACGAGCACTAACACTCAGTGCGCACACGTGATCCAAAAACATGGCAGACATTGGATAAATATACATTTTTATTTCTTCTGCTGTGAGTGATGGGAAAAAATTGTACTCAGCGACAATTATTTGAATAATTCAATGGATGTTTCGTGCACAAAGGTGATGACTAAAGTGTTTTATTAGGAATGTTCAAATTTGACTTCTCTATGTGGCCGTCTATGGAAAATGTCTTTCTGGGCTGGGCGTCAGTTAAACTGCAGTACCGAAGCAAAGTTGTTGGAGCAGTCCAAACCGTGCTTCTTTACCAGAACCCTGGCCCCTTGTCACCAACCCTCGGAGGGCTGATAACAACCAGATTAATCAGTTTTTCAGGGGAATTGGAAAGAGAGCCTGTGACGCAACTTCTGCTTTTGGACGTTAACAAGGCGACACTCCATCTTAAATCCTCCTCCACATTTATTGGATTGGTTGAACAGAACAAGATAACCTCCCCCGACAGATATTTTTTCTCGTCAGCACCAGAAAGAAAGAAACAACGCTCAGGCATTTCTTTCACACCTGCTACATTACACGGAACCCAAACCGGCTGCGCGCGTGCGCCATCGTGCGCTATCGTGCATAAATTTATTTTGCCCCCCCACACCAAACACGATCATGACACGCAGGTTAAAATATCAAAACAAACTCTGAACCAATGACATTAATTTGGGGACAGGTCGAAAAGCATTAAACATGTATGGCAATTTAGCTAGTTAGCTTGTACTTGATAGCTAACGTTAATTTGTCCTATTTAGCTAGCTTGCTGTTGCTAGCTAATTTGTCCTGGGATATAAACATTGAGTTGTTATTTCACCTGAAATGCACAAGGACCTCTACTCCGACAATTAGTCCACAAATAAAACGACCAACCGAATCGTTTCTAGTCATCTCTCCTCCTTCCAGGCTTTTTCATCTTTGAATTTATATGGTGATCGCATCTAAACTTTCATTGTATTACCACGACTACCGGCAAAACAGTTCGTCTTTCAATCACCCACGTGGGTATAACCAATGAGGAGATGGCACGTGGGTACCTGCTTCTATAAACCAATGAGGAGATGGGAGAGGCAGGACTTGCAGAGTTCTATTTTAGCCCTTGGAGTCGCAGACGCTCGTTGGCGCGCGTGAGCAGTGTGGGTGCAATAATTGAATAACATAGATTTCTAAATTTATTTTGCAACGCTCGGCGCACGCAACGTGTCCGGTCTGGTCAGCATGTTAGGATACCAATTACCAAATTGATTTAAGGCAGCATTTTGCAATATTTACGGGAGTAACAGCAACCTAATTTGTTGACAACATTGTGCAATGTACAAGAAAACAGCACTCGTGCTGCTCTTTTTACAGTTTTATAAACTCATTTGAGGACGTACGTTCTTTCTCTCCATTCAGCCGCTTCGGCTCCCCTCTAATCTTGAGGGGCATTTCTTTAAACGTGCATCTAATCCCCTTGATCTCTTACACAACTAGACCAATCATATGCTTCAATGTGCCTCGGTTCACAGTGCTGTGGCAGGACAGGACAATGATAGAGGTTCCGCTCGTGATGTTAAATTCCAGGCGCAGATGCGCCGATTTCAAAGCTATTTGGAGTCACAGTTGAAAAGTTAACACCCTGACTATACAATGGAATAATTAGACAAATAAAAGCAGTACTTTTTCAGTGCGTGAGATATAAGATGTGTGGCATGTAAGCATGAGAAGAGGGTCAAATGTGTGCGTCTCATGCCCAATGCATGAGAGATGGCAGCCCGAGAGGGGTCTAGCTGCAGATATCATCTAACAGGCCCTGTGTCTCTCAGGCCCCTCTCCAAAGCCAGGACGGTCACTTCCGGGCCTGACACATGAAGCTTAAGATTTTTTTACTGTTTACCACAGAGAGGATAGCGTCCAAACGACTGACAACGGACTTTAGGTCAAAACTAAAACACAATGAACGTATGAACGGTACACAGTGTCCTTCGGCCCCGCCCCGCCCCACCCCCGTCCCAAAGCACTCACAGGTGTCCCAGTCCTCTCGCAGCAGTCCCTCCCAGCTGCAGTCAGAGCAGGAGATGTTCACCCCTCCGCGTACAAACTGCAAATGAATCGCGCATGCGGGATGCCGCCGCTGACTGATCCCGCCCTGGCTTACATTCAGGGCGGGATGTGAATGTAAAATGTTCTTTGTCTAAAATAAATCACTGCACAAAAATAAATCACTGCATTTGACTCACACAGCCTCAGTCACTTACTCACCTTGTCCATAGTGTGTGTGCCTCTCTGTGACATAAGCTAAACATCTAGCTGGCTAGATCATCATGTCTCAGTCTAAACTGTACACTCAAAAATACAGAAAGGAGTGGGAATCAAACCCTGAATTCAAAGGCTGGTTGAAGCCGTTTATTGGAGATGATACACAGGCATACTGCCTGTATTGTAAGGCTGATTTCTACGCCAAACTTAGTGATGTAAAAAAACACAACACAAAAAAAAACATACTCAAAAGGCAAAGACTTATAACAGTTCCACCCAAAACAAGCTGCCATTTATGGTAAAAAAAATTGACTGCAAAAAAGGCTGAGGCCACCATGGCATTAGCTATCGCTGAACACTGTTCCATGCTGGCATGTGATCACATTGGAGAAGCATGTAGAGCTGCTTTCTCAGACTCCACTGCTGCTACCCACTTCAAAATGCACAGGACAAAGTGCACAGAAATTATTAATGGTGTTCTAGCACCATAGTTTCTGAAAAAGTTGGTTGCAGATGTGTGTGACCAGCGTTTCAGCCTCCTTCCCGATGAGTCCACGGATGTAAGTGTTTCTAAGTACCTGGGGGTTGTGATAAGGTACTTTAGGGACACCAAGCAGACAATTGTATCAACATTTCTGGGGCTTGTTGAGTTGGAGGGAGGAGATGCCAAATCTATCGCCCGTGCTGTTGTGGCTATCCTCGAAGTGTTGCCTTAAAAAAGAGAAACTGCTGGGGATAGGGACTGACAATGCCTCTGTTATGACGGGGATTAACAATGGGGTCCATAAAGTGCTGACGGAGGAGTATGGCCTCAAATATCTGGTTCTTATTCGCTGTGTGTGCCACTCTCTGCAACTTGCTCATTTGTAGTTGTAAACATATTTAGGGTGTTTTTTACTCACTTTTTGTCTCTCCCACGACGTGATTCCTCTCTCCTACAGCGTCCATCACAATTACATGCACATGGACAATTATGCAAATTAGGTGATGATGTCATTTAGCGACTTCTATCGACTTTTAGGACAGCCAATAGCTAC
This sequence comes from Salvelinus alpinus, assembly GCF_045679555.1. Lineage (NCBI taxonomy): Eukaryota > Metazoa > Chordata > Actinopteri > Salmoniformes > Salmonidae > Salvelinus > Salvelinus alpinus. The sequence continues at coordinate 42,152,600 of NC_092091.1, read as the reverse complement.
TTTCCTTACTGAGGAGTTGGCAACACTGCAGTTAACGGTACGTCGAGTGAAGTAGCTAGCTAGATGGCTAGGACACCGGTACACAGTGTCCTTCGCCCCCACCTACCAAGCAATGTTTTCCCGCAATTCTGTTAACGTTATCTGGTATCCAACGCATCAACGGATTCCACATAAATGTTAAGCTAAAACATTAACTATACTATAATGATGACATAGCCTCAACGAAAACTCTGATAATACTTTTATTTCCCGTTTGAGCCACAATCAAATCGCATAGACACTCAAGGGAAATCCAGAATATCAAAAGTGTCAGTTAATAAACACAAGCGTGACGATCCCTGCGACAAAGAGTACAAGCTGTATTCCTATACTAACATTCATTCAGCCATTTTCATTCAACACTGAAAACTCATCCCACCAGTTTGTAGCAGTATAGTCATATCATTGAGGGGTTGTGGTGTTGGAGAGGGGTTTAGAGATGAAGGGTCTGATAGATGATGTCTACAGTTGAACTCGATTGGGCAGCCTTGCAACCCACTCATGATCCCACTGCCTACCTGTCTTACTGGAACCGTCTCTCTGCATGGGAACATTTTCACAGTTCGACACGTCGTTCATCCTCAGGCAGAACAAATGAACTTAGAACACGTAACTTAGAACGCATGTCTTATTATTCTCCCAGGTTTCAATGAGACCTCGGATTCCTTCTCTCCCTTGTGTTTTTCTCAACTAAGTTTAATATTCACGCCGGGAGAGAAGAGAGAGATGGTACGCTGCACTGCAGAATGTAAACCGCAAGGTTTTTATTTTTCCTTGTGAAAACGGGACAATCTGTTTGCAGTCTTTGTCAAGCGGGTTTAGCTGTGGGATGGTTCGAAAGCTTACAAAAACTACCCTATTATCACCGACACAGAGAATTGGTTGTAATCAAAACATCAGCTCAAAACAAAATACTAAATCTCATTTACATTTACATTTAAGTCATTTAGCAGACGCTCTTATCCAGAGCGACTTACAAATTGGTGCATTCACCTTATGATATCCAGTGGAACAACCACTTTACAATAGTGCATCTAACTCTTTTAAGGGGGGGGGGGGTTAGAAGGATTACTTTATCCTATCCTAGGTATTCCTTAAAGAGGTGGGGTTTCAGGTGTCTCCGGAAGGTGGTGATTGACTCCGCTGACCTGGCGTCGTGAGGGAGTTTGTTCCACCATTGGGGTGCCAGAGCAGCCCAATGGTGCCTGGGCTGAGCGGGAACTGTACTTCCTCAGAGGTAGGGAGGCGAGCAGGCCAGAGGTGGATGAACGCAGTGCCCTTGTTTGGGTGTAGGGCCTGATCAGAGCCTGAAGGTACGGAGGTGCCGTTCCCCTCACAGCTCCGTAGGCAAGCACCATGGTCTTGTAGCGGATGCGAGCTTCAACTGGAAGCCAGTGGAGAGAGCGGAGGAGCGGGGTGACGTGAGAGAACTTGGGAAGGTTGAACACCAGACGGGCTGCGGCGTTCTGGATGAGTTGTAGGGGTTTAATGGCACAGGCAGGGAGCCCAGCCAGCAGGGAGCCCAGCCAACAGTGAGTTGCAGTAATCCAGACGGGAGATGACAAGTGCCTGAATTAGGACCTGCGCCGCTTCCTGTGTGAGGCAGGGTCGTACTCTGCGAATGTTGTAGAGCATGAACCTACAGGAACGGGTCACCGCCTTGATGTTAGTTGAGAACGACAGGGTGTTGTCCAGGATCACGCCAAGGTTCTTAGCACTCTGCGAGGAGGACACAATGGAGTTGTCAACCGTGATGGCGAGATCATGGAACGGGCAGTCCTTCCCCGGGAGGAAGAGCAGCTCCGTCTTGCCGAGGTTCAGCTTGAGGTGGTGATCCGTCATCCACACTGATATGTCTGCCAGACATGCAGAAATGCGATTCGCCACCTGGTTATCAGAAGGGGGAAAGGAGAAGATTAATTGTGTGTCGTCTGCATAGCAATGATAGGAGAGACCATGTGAGGATATGACAGAGCCAAGTGACTTGGTGTATAGCGAGAATAGGAGAGGGCCTAGAACAGAGCCCTGGGGGACACCAGTGGTGAGAGCACGTGGTGCGGAGACAGATTCTCGCCACGCCACCTGGTAGGAGCGACCTGTCAGGTAGGACGCAATCCAAGCGTGGGCCGCGCCGGAGATGCCCAACTCGGAGAGGGTGGAGAGGAGGATCTGATGGTTCACAGTATCAAAGGCAGCCGATAGGTCTAGAAGGATGAGAGCAGAGGAGAGAGAGTTAGCTTTAGCAATGCGGAGCGCCTCCGTGACACAGAGAAGAGCAGTCTCAGTTGAATGACTAGTCTTGAAACCTGACTGATTTGGATCAAGAAGGTCATTCTGAGAGAGATAGCAGGAGAGCTGGCCAAGGACGGCACGTTCAAGAGTTTTGGAGAGAAAAGAAAGAAGGGATACTGGTCTGTAGTTGTTGACATCGGAGGGATCGAGTGTAGGTTTTTTCAGAAGGGGTGCAACTCTCGCTCTCTTGAAGACGGAAGGGACGTAGCCAGCGGTCAAGGATGAGTTGATGAGCGAGGTGAGGTGAGGTAAGGGAGAAGGTCTCCGGAAATGGTCTGGAGAAGAGAGGAGGGGATAGGGTCAAGCGGGCAGGTTGTTGGGCGGCCGGCCGTCACAAGACGCGAGATTTCATCTGGAGAGAGAGGGGAGAAAGAGGTCAAAGCACAGGGTAGGGCAGTGTGAGCAGAACCAGCGGTGTCGTTTGACTTAGCAAACGAGGATCGGATGTCGTCGACCTTCTTTTCAAAATGGTTGACGAAGTCATCCGCAGAGAGGGAGGAGGGGGGGGAGGGGGAGGAGGATTCAGGAGGGAGGAGAAGGTGGCAAAGAGCTTCCTAGGGTTAGAGGCAGATGCTTGGAATTTAGAGTGGTAGAAAGTGACTTTAGCAGCAGAGACAGAAGAGGAGAATGTAGAGAGGAGGGAGTGAAAGGATGCCAGGTCCGCAGGGAGGCGAGTTTTCCTCCATTTCCGCTCGGCTGCCCGGAGCCCTGTTCTGTGAGCTCGCAATGAGTCGTCGAGCCACGGAGCAGGAGGGGAGGACCGAGCCGGCCTGGAGGATAGGGGACATAGAGAGTCAAAGGATGCAGAAAGGGAGGAGAGGAGGGTTGATGAGGCAGAATCAGGAGATAGGTTGGAGAAGGTTTGAGCAGAGGGAAGAGATGATAGGATGGAAGAGGAGAGAGTAGCGGGGGAGAGAGAGTGAATGTTGGGACGGCGCGATACCATCCGAGTAGGGGCAGTGTGGGAAGTGTTGGATGAGAGCGAGAGGGAAAAGGATACAAGGTAGTGGTCAGAGACTTGGAGGGGAGTTGCAATGAGATTAGTGGAAGAACAGCATCTAGTAAAGGTCAAGCGTATTGCCTGCCTTGTGAGTAGGGGGGGAAGGTGAGAGGGTGAGGTCAAAAGAGGAGAGGAGTGGAAAGAAGGAGACAGAGAGGAATGAGTCAAAGGTAGACATGGGGAGGTTAAAGTCACCCAGAACTGTGAGAGGTGAGCCATCCTCAGGAAAGGAACTTATCAAGGCGTCAAGCTCATTGATGAACTCTCCAAGGGAACCTGGAGGGCGATAAATGATAAGGATGTTAAGCTTGAAAGGGCTGGTAACTGTGACAGCATGGAATTCAAAGGAGGCGATAGACAGATGGGTCAGGGGAGAAAGAGAGAATGTCCACTTGGGAGAGATGAGGATCCCAGTGCCACCACCCCGCTGACCAGAAGCTCTCGGGGTGTGCGAGAACACGTGGGCAGACGAGGAGAGAGCAGTAGGAGTAGCAGTGTTATCTGTGGTAATCCATGTTTCCGTCAGTGCCAAGAAGTCGAGGGACTGGAGGGAAGCATAGGCTGAGATGAACTCTGCCTTGTTGGCCGCAGATCGGCAGTTCCAGAGGCTGCCGGAGACCTGGAACTCCACGTGGGTCGTGCGCGCTGGGACCACCAGGTTAGAGTGGCAGCGGCCACGCGGTGTGAAGCGTTTGTATGGTCTGTGCAGAGAGGAGAGAAGAGGGATAGACAGACACATAGTTGACAGGCTACAGAAGAGGCTACGCTAATGCAAAGGAGATTGGAATGACAAGTGGACTACACGTCGCGAATGTTCAGAAAGTTAAGCTTACGTTGCAAAAAATCTTATTGACTAAAATGATACAGTACTGCTGGCTGGTGAAGTAGGCTAGCTAGCAGTGGCTGCGTTGTTGACTTTGTTTGAAAGTGTAGCTGGCTAGGTAACCTCGATAACTGGCTAGGTAACCTCGACAACCTCGATAATTACTCTAAACTACACAATTATCTTGGATACAAAGACAGCAAAGACAACTATGTAGCTAGCTAACACTACACTAATCAAGTCGTTCCGTTGTAATGTAATAGTTTCTACAGTGCTGCTATTCGGTAGAAGTTGGCTAGCTGGCTAGCTAGCAGTGTTGACTACGTTAGGAGGACGAAAATAGCAATTATCTTAGATACAAAGACAGCAAAGACAACTATGTAGCTAGCTAACACTACACTAATCAAGTCGTTCCGTTGTAATGTAATAGTTTCTACAGTGCTGCTATTCGGTAGAAGTTGGCTAGCTGGCTAGCTAGCAGTGTTGACTACGTTAGAAGGACGAAAATAGCTGGCTAGCTAACCTCGATAATTACTCTAAACTACACAATTATCTTTGATACAAAGACGGCTATGTAGCTAGCTAAGAAAAAATTGCTAAGATCAAACAAATCAAACCGTTGTACTGTAATGAAATGAAATGTAATACTACCTGTGGAGCGAAGCGAAATGCGACTACTCGCTCCAACCCGGAAGTGCTATTTTCATTTACTAAAAATTGATTTGCGTAAGTTCATACTTAATGTACATCAACATTGAATTTGACCTGATGTTGACTGTCATTATGTGAATGATTAGGTTGTGCATGTTAAGTCATATTTGACGTTACCCTATCTGGAATGTCTGAAACGTAATGCGCACATAACAGGCTATGCGTGAGTCACTTACTAGGTAGTGCATACAGTAACATCCTTCTCTAGAATGACTCCACTCAGACTGGGATGCAAAGCTCCAGTGGAAAGATTCAGTGTCGGGCATCCTTCCTCCTGCATCCTAGATATCACCCTGTTATTGTCGGTCTGTCTCTAGCACACTGTAAGATACTGGAATGCAAACTCTCCTATTAAAACGCTTGTGTTGAATAGCCTGCCTCATTGAAAACCCAAAGCCTCCATGACCTACATTAATCTCTCTCTCTCTCTTTTCTCTCTCACACTCTCTCTCGCGCGCACACACACACACACACACACACACACACACACACACACACACACACACACACACACACACACACACACACACACACACACACACACATGCACTCTCGCAGACACACTTCACACACGTAGGTAAACACACACTTGCAGGCACACACACTCTCATATACACACACACACACACTCAGAGTGGATCAGGCAGATGTGCTTTGAGCTTGTTGAATGAAAAGGTTGAACTCAATTCACATTTTATTCCTCATTTACCTGGTCCCTTTTTCATTCTCATTCTCTCTCGGTCTCTCTTTCATTCTCTCTGTTTCTCCTCACCTGTCTCTCGCTCTCTTTCTCTCTCTCTCGCTCTCGATCTTTTTTTCTCTCTCGCACAATCGCTTTCTTTCAGTGTTTCTTTTTTAAACCTCACAGAGATTGTTATGCTCCTCTGTCTGTCTTCCTCTCCGTTTCTCCTCGTGTAGAGGTACTTAACCGATATTGGCTTAGCAGATGTGGTTGGCCACTACACAATGTAACGATTTGATGTAGGCCTATCAAAATTAATTTCATACCCATACTGATAATGTTATTGCATTTTTTTTCTCTTTCCTCAGGAGGTCCCCTGTGGCCACTCAGCCTCCCATCACCAGAGTCTGTTTGCCAGGTAAGACCACAATGCACTGCTCTCTCCTACAATGCATCTTCTGTCCCAAAAACAGTGGTATTGGTTTGTCTGTCCATCTGTTTGCCACTGACTCACTGACTGTTGTTTGAATCAGCCTAAGTCTTAAAGAACTGTCTCAATGTCAAGACTGTTCTCTTGGTCTCTCGTCTCTCCTCCTTTCCCTCTCTCTTCTCTTGATTTCTTGTCTACGTGACCACCCTCACACTTGAACCCTGCGACCTTGCCCCCCCCCCCCCCCCTCTCATCGGTTCAGATACTTCCCCTCCCCACCCACAGCCTGTATTTAGTCTGTATTTATCGCTGCTCTGATGGGAAGTTCCAGGAAACCTCTCACTCTCACCACTCTATCCCAAATGTCTTTATCTTCACACTGAAAATACAACAGCATGTGAATCTTGCTCATTAGAAATGTTACTAGGGAGTTGAGACTATGGTGTGTGTGTGATTGGGAACTCCTTACTGTGTCCTTGAGCTTAATGCTCTCAGCCTACACTACGTCACTAGCTATCAAACTGTGTACATGGGTGATAGTGTGAGTAGCACAGGCTGCCATAACATCAAGGCCTTATTGACACACATACACACACACACACACACACACACACACACACACACACACACACACACACACACACACACACACACACACACACACACACACACACACACACACACACACACACACACACACATACACACTTGAATGGTGAGACAAGAGAGATGGAGGAACTCTCCGAAATGTTGATTAAACATAGCAGGAGAAGTGTGGGATTCCGTTAGTGGTTAGCGTCACAATGAAGGAGTCTGGGATGCCATTGAGTCTCCTGCTACAGACAGTCATAACACAGGGAGCTTACTTTCATGCCTCTCATTCCTCTCACTGTGTGTTATCCTAAACACTTCCAGTCATTAGACTTACAATACAAGGAATGCAAGGACAGAGGAGTCCACTTTATTGTTGGCCCGGTTGATTTACGGGATTAATAAGAATGACTTCATCATTCTGGTTAACCTGTATTACAGAAGCAAGCCCTTTTACTGCATCTGTCTGCATCTGTTTGACTACTGTGCCTAGTTCCCAGAGAAAGAGAAGGCAGATTGAAATAGAGAAGAGCAAGTGCGTGATGTGAGAGTGCATGTGTGTGTGTGTGTGTGTGTAATAGTGTGTGAGAGAGTGCATGTGCGTCCATATGAGTAGGCCTATATTTGCATTTCTGTATGTGCAAGTGCGCAGTGTATACGTGTTTTTTTAGGTGTGTGTGTGTGTGTGTGTGTGTGTGTGTGTGTGTGTGTGTGTGTGTGTGTGTGTGTGTGTGTGTGTGTGTGTGTGTGTGTGTGTGTGTGTGTGTGTGTGTGTGTGTGTGTGTGAGAGAGAGTGCATGTGCGTCCATATGAGTAGACCTACATTTGCATTTCTGTATGTGCAAGTGCGCAGTGTGTACGTGTTTTTGTAGGTGTGTGTGTGTGTGTGTGTGTAATAGTGTGTGAGAGAGTGCATGTGCGTCCATATGAGTAGACCTACATTTGCATTTCTGTATGTGCAAGTGCGCAGTGTGTACGTGTTTTTGTAGGTGTAAGTTGTGTGTGTGTGTGTGTGTTTGCGTGTGTGTGTATGTGTGTGTGTGAGAGTGCATGTGCGCCCATATGAGTAGGCCTACATTTGCATGTCTGTGCAAATGCACAGTGTATACGTGTTTTTGTGTGTTTAGAGTGCAGTCCTGCACAAGTGTGTTTGTGTATCGGAGTGTGTGTGTTCAAGCGGGTGTGTGTATATGAGCAGGTGTGTTGCTGTGGGAAGGAGGTGTTCCTGTGTGACAGTGGTGCGGGGCCCTGATTGACGTCAGGCCGCCTGCATGTGGCTTTTGTTGACTTCCTGTCAGCGCAGATGGACAGACCAGCACTTCCAGTATCTGGAGAGGGAGGGCTCATCAGGTCCTGAGTGTGTGTGTGTGTGTGTGGGGGGGGGGGGGGGGGTTCCAATAAGCAGATTACGCTACGAAGATTATTATGACCTATTGAGTAAATCCATCCAGGGTCGTGCGCCGTCAGTCTGATACTTGATGCGTTTTCCTATCAGTAGTTTTAGTTCAAAGTCTCCTCAGAGAGCATCATCACTAGCAGGCTGCTGGTAGTAGCACAGGAGTAATTGACTGCAGTGCTGAAGGGTTGGACATTTTGATTGGAGATGTTTTACCTTCATTGAGCTCATTGTGAATGATCAGATAGACAGACTGCACTCAGCCAATCCTCCAATAATAACTTTTTCCTCACTTGCTCAGGTTAGCTTCGGTCATATCCAGACACAAAGCTAGTGGATGAGACATCCACATATTGTAGCTGAATGCTTTGACTGTGTTGTCGGGTACCTTCTGCCTAGCTACTCTGCATGACGCCACCAGGAACATGACACCGCCCTCTATTCATCACTCCCTCAAGAGAGGGAATTATACGGTGCCATTTTTTCCCCCACAGGACCTATAGTACGGTATGTACATTTTGAGATGGGCCTAGTAAAAACATGTCATTTAATGGTATATTAAAAAAATATATATTACCTTTTGAATATGGCATGAATACAACCATTCATGATGTTTTCATCTTATTGTCGAACAAATCACTTCCAACAATAATTCCCATCATCCAAAAAGTGCACTGTGCACTCGCGTCATTTGATGAATGGAAAGAAACACCCCAAAACGTAATGAAATTGGGTGATTGTCATTGGGTCTACACTCTTGTAGCCTTAAATTCATTGATGCGTCTTGCTGACAAAATCACCTTTTTTGTAGAAAGAAAAATTGGGACACCTGAAAAGGGGCTGAAATACAGGACTGTCCCAGGATGACAAGTGCAGACACATGAAAAAATGTAACAAAATGTAAACCATGAAACAGAGATGGGGGGGTGTTCGTTTAATTTGGAATAAGCTTTTATTTTGATATTTACCACTGTAGCAGTACAAATTGCATTGCATTTGAAACAAATAGGACAATGGTCAAATTAGCATTATTTAGAGACACCCACTAAAGTTTGACTTTGTTACATTTAGGGGGGTTCATGTCTCCTTCAGAGGGTCTGACAACTCCCTGGGCCCCCCGTAATTTGCACTCTGACTCCCACACCTATGTCCCATTCCAGCTCCTCTTTTCTTCCCATGCTCTGAGAGGTTGAATTCCCTCTTCCACCTGAACCCCCCCCCCATCCCCTCTGACAGTGGGTGATGTAACTCTACACCCGCCCCTGGCTTTTTCTGTCTCGCCCTGGAGACAATGAGACAGAGGAAAAGAGTGATTCCTGTCCCGTCCTCCCACTGTATGCTCCCCCTCTCTTTACGGGCCGGCGGAGGAGAGGAAACGGAGGGCAGGAAGAGGGGAGCAGATTGATCCTGTTATTGGCCTGTTGTCCCTGCCGTAAAGGAATGCGCTTGACGGACTGACATAACCCAGGAGGTGTTTTTGTGTCTGGCAGGCAGGGAGGCTGTGTGTGTGTGTGTTGCCACTGTGTGTGTTTGCTCACTCAGCGGACTGGGGGAAAAATAGGATGCAGACAGACAAAGGGCCATTGTCTCTATGCCCACACCGCACAAACACGTAGGCGCTGGTAGAAACACACACACACAAGATAAAACACAGATAAACACACACACACACACTGGTCTGCAGTCTGCACACTCGCAGTTCACGTACTGTCATGGCACGAGCCGTGATAAGTGTTAGGGACAGGGCCTCATCATCTGTTCTGTTGTTGTTGTGTATGTTGTACAGCACGGGAGAGAATGGAAAAATCCACAAGACTGTGTACTATATCTTGTACAGTAGAGAATGGAAATAACCACACACAGACTCCATAAGGTTATCAGGACCTGATGTTCTTATCACAGTGAGGACCAGCACAGCGGGGACACAGCTTAGTGTGCCGGTGGGAAGTTATGACAACCGGCACACTAAGTGACACGCGCCATGTAGCGCACACCGCAGCGGCAGGGAATTGGAAAAACCCAAGTGCCGTTTCTCACGGTGGCCGTGATGATGGACAGATAGAGGAGAGAGATGGAGAGAGATAGAGGAGAGATAGAGGCGAGCGATTGTCACTAATCACTGATGACTATCAGAGCAGGTTGGGGAAGTCTGCCTGCTTCCTAGATTCCTGTGCATTTCTCACCAGAGGAATGTTGCTGTTCTGTTGCTGTGATGGTCATGCATAACAGAGGCCTCTGTTACTCTGTCATAGTTCTAGAATCACAGAGGAAATGTTTTCCCCTGCCTGTGTTGACTGGACTATGGATAGTGGAAACACATACAGTCAGGTCCAAAATTATTGTCACCCCTGATACAGATGAACAAAAAATAATACAAATACTGAGCTATATTGTATGCTCCAATTTTTGGGGGGGATTATATTATGAAAGAGATTTTGTTTAACGTGTAATACAAAACAATCGGGGGGAAAAGATAGCCGTCAAAAGTATTGGCACCCCTGTTTTCTGTACTCATCCCTGTGTTCAGCAACCTCCCTTTGCAAAGATGATGGTACTGAGCCTTTTTTAAATGTTTTATGAGATTTGAGAAATATTGGGAGGGATCCTAGGGCATGCAGAATCTTTCCAGATCCTTGATATCCTTTGGTCGGCGCTTATGGACTGCCCTCTTCAATTCAAACCACAGGTTTTCAAAGTTGGTCCAGAGACTGAGATGGCCATCGCAAAATAATGATTTTGTGGTCAATTAGCCATTTCTTTGTGGATGTTGATATGTGCTTGGGGTTATTGTCTTGCTGGAAAAATCCACTTGCTGCCAAGTTTCCGCTTCCTGGCAGAGGCAACCAGGTTTGGGCTAAAATGACCTGGTACTTGGTGGAGTTCATGATGCTATTGACCAGTGGAAGAAAAACAGCCTATCCACCAGCATATTTTATAGTAGGTATGAGGTTATTTTCTGCACATGCATCCTTCTTTCGACGCCAAACCCACCACTGGTGTGCGTGGCCAAAGACCTCTATTTTCTGACACCGGTTCCAATCCGAGCCAATGCTGTTTATCAAACTCCAGGCTTTTACATTTGTTGATTGCTCTCAATCAAATATTTTCTGGCAACCTTTCCAAAGAGCCTATTGGCATGGAGATGGCATCTAATTGTAGATTTGGAGACTTGACCCAAAGATGCGACCAAGTTCTGTAATTAGTTCTGTAATTAGGTAAATCCGCTTTTAGTTTCAATGCACCTGATTGCTGGAACCGACTGCAAAATACACTGCAATTGGACGCTCTAATGCCTCTTGGGCAATTAAAAATATTGATTGGGGAACTATTTAGCTGAAAAATGTGGCTGTTGTTCTTGATTGTTTGTTGTATTGTGTTTGAGTTTGTTTTTGCACTGATTTGATTTGCATCGGATTTTGATTTGTCCATTAATTGTATGTGCAGGGCTCCCTGGTCTCAATGGTGACTCCCTGTTTAAAAAAATAAAACATTTAAAAGTCATCTTTAACTTTGGCCCTCAGATTTTAGTGGTAAGGGGTATATTTAATTTTTTCGCAATATTTTTGTACCCCATTGCATGATTTATGAAGGTCAACAACCATTTGTCACTTCGTTTGTGAGCTCTTTGCCTTTTCCAATGGTGATGGATGACAAAGGGATTTTAAATGCGTGTTCCCTCATTTTTATACCTTAGTGAAACAGGAAGCCACAACACAGTTCCTTAGGCTGAGATTTTTTTTTAATTAAGTGGAATGTTTATGCAAATTTAATTTTGTTTGATTTAATTTATAAGAATCTTTCGGGGTGCCAACCATTTTGATGCCTATCTTTTTGAGAAGAAAAAGTATTACTTATTAAACAAAATCTATTTCTCTGAGCAATTGTATTCATATAAAATAATATTGTTTCCCAATTTTTTGGAGCATACTATTTACTATAGCTGACTATTTGAATTATTTCTTTAATACAGTCTTTTTTTCTCATCTTTATCAAGGGTGCCAATAATTTTGGAGCTGACTGTAAGCATGACGTGGCTTCCTGATCGATCCCACTTCCAATATTAAAAGGTCTCTGTGCGTGCGTGCGTGTGGTGATGGGTGTGCGTGCGTGCGTAAGTGAAAAGGCCTGTGAACCTGCAGGCTTCATTCACACGATGTATGTTTGGCTGTACAGAAAAGTGTTAACAGTCTGGCTTTTAAGTGAAAGTCCCATTGTAAAGCTCCATTGTTAGACTATTTATCCGTGATGCCTGACATTATCCCAATGAGAGGCCCTGTGTTATTTCAAGCTAAGCTCTGGAGTAGTGTTTGCTTTGGCATTCGGTAAGCCTAGTCTAAATGTATGGCTAAAGTGGTATGAACAATGTAAGACTGTTATGTAATATGGGTTAACACCCCCCCCCCCCCCCCCCCCAAAAAAAAACATGGATACCCATTTAGTTTTTTTCCCTAGCACTACACAGCTGATTGAAATAATAAAGGCTTGATGATGAGTTGGTCATTTAAATTAGCTGTGTAGTCCCAGGGAAATAAACAAAATGTGGACCCAGGGGGGGCCCCAGGACCGAGTTTGGGAAACTCTGCAATAGGGCGTAGAGAGAGACACATGGACATGCACACACACACACACAGGTACACCTGCATGCATGCAAGAATGCCCACACGCACACATACACACACACACACACAGCAAAGGTTACAGGTCTGTTCCCAGGATAAGGCGTATGATGGCTGTCCATTAGAAAAAGCCAGAGACTTTCTTAAGCATGTTTGATGACTTTGCCAGGTGTGCCAAGTTTTGCCAACTCTCAAAGAACAAAGGGATCCTTCTCAGATCCTGCTTTTGCCTGCTTTTGTCAGGTTCCCTAAACCTTTCCTCACGCACACAAACAGGAACCCTCAGGAACACTCACACTCGTATTATAACTCTCATTGAGTTAAATGAAGTCTGGAGCTAAGGTAAGCACTGTTATAAAACAGGAGAGAGGTAAAGATAAACATAGCCCCTGCTATATTTGGAAGTCCCCTTAAGGCGCCCTATCTTGGCTCTTCATTGTCTAAGAGCATCCCCAGATGACCCTCTAAGCTTTAAGCACATATTTGGTGAGGGCCCCTCTGTGTCAAAGTTCCAGCAAATCACTGAATCATCTTGGAACGTGGCTTAATTTGTGGTTAACTTTAAACCCGATGTTATGAACCTTGATTTAACCAGTAAAGTGCAACCACAGCACTCAGTACTTTTAAGGCATAAGAATGTGTCGTCCTATCATCGCTGGTTCATAATATTCCAACCACCTGTTTGCAGTCAAGGCCCTTTATAGCTTAGGGTGGAAACATGAGCTCTTTCTCCGAATTCAATAAAGTCTGGGCAGTTTTTAAGTAACACTTAATACGTCTGTTCTCTTTAAGCCCTGGTGCTCTCTCTGTCTGTGTGTGTGTCTGTGTGTTCGCTCTGTTCTATAGCTGTGCCAGGGGTCCTACAGTATAATAAATGCCTAGGCTGTAATGACCTGAGCCCATGCAGGCAGGGAATGAAGAGGTACTCATCATCATCCTGTTTATCAGTGTTAATTAATATGCCCATCCTGGTCTGACCCTGCTGCTAATACAGTGCTGGCGTGCAGGAATGCAACAGAGAAGTCACTGAGGGGCGAGGGAGAGAAAAGAAGGACAGAAAGATGGGGAGATGAGAAGAGACTGTTAGAGAGATAAGGAGTCCCTTGCTAACAGATCAAAGCTGCAGGAATGCACCCGAGAGATCAGAGAGAAGAGAGGAGAGGAAGAACGGGGAGAACAGGGAGGAGGGAAACGAGGGGTTAGTGGTATTAGGAAAGTGTGGTTAGACAGACGGGGAACGAAGAGGAAGAGAAGAGCGAAAGTAAGAAAGGAAAATGAGAGAAAGTAATGAAGGTAGGAGGTTGACCTCTGGTGAAGTATGCCAAAGTCACTGTGTGAACTGATAAGGACCCTTGTACTCTTCACTGGTCAAACTAACTTTGTGTGTGTGTGGGTATGTGCATACATGCTTATGTGTGTGTGTGTGGCAAGCCTTGTACGTGTGGCCCAGTATGCGACTATGCATCGTGACCTTAGCCTTGCGTTCCCAGGCGGTACATGCTATACCTGCCCTGCTCCTTCTCTCTACGTGCTGCCAGCCTGGGCTCTTTGTTATGAGCGTACACATACACTGACACATCCTCCTAGCGCTAACTCAGCTAATCTGTTCTTATCCACATATAGTCTCTGTCTTTATTTACCTGTCTCAGTGACTTGCCTCTATATCTAACAGGCCCAGCTGGAGGTGAGGAGAAGCCAGGGGCTCGGGTAATAATTGATACCACGCTGGGTGCACCTACCCTTGGGTTTCTCACTGACACAGAGGTGGCCATCTGCCAAAGACTGGGATGTTGTTCCCTCATGACCACAGCTATACATATTCAGGGATAAACACACACACACACACACACACACACACACACACACACACACACACACACACACACACACACACACACACACACACACACACTCAGACAGCTGATCTCAAGCATTCCCCCTTTGCAGTTACACACTTAATTAAGAAGTGATGACACTATCAGACATTTGCCCTTCTCATGGTATCCCTGTTGGCATCGGTACCGGGTCCTATGGCACATCTAGCCTTTCTGAATGCCACACCCATCTCTCCCTGTTCTCTAACACAGCACGTCCACTAAATACCGTACCAGCATGCCACGCACCGCTGCCTGTTGCCAAGGCGATTATTAGTCCCTGCTGCCCTGCCGGGGGTCAGCCACAGTGTATGTTCCCGGTCAGGACAACCCACATGCACGCACATACACAGTATTCCTTTTCCCTGTAGTCTGCAATAATGTTATTGGGCAAAATATACTCCTACCCCCAGATGACAGAGTGTTGGGCCCACTTTTCTCCAGCCCAGTATTATCCTGCCCTGTGGTCCTTTACAGGATTTCTGTCCTATAATATTACCTCCTGTCAGCCACTCTTTACCGGTTCCTGCTCACAGGCCCCAGAAGGAGCAGGCAACCAGGCAGAATTCTCTAGTAGCCAGTAAGCGTGAAAGAGTGAACCCCTAGAGAGAGTGCCGATGACGGTCAACTGATTGAGGCCTCTAGTCTAGCTGGGAAGGAAAGAGAAGGGTAGCAGGGCCAGGTTGTTCTCTGTTCTCTAGTAATCAGGCAGGGAGGAGTGAAACCCATGACAGGGTGTTAATGGTGGTCAGCTTATTTAAAATGTTAATTGGAACTGGCCTCAGGTCTCTGGTCTCTCTCTGGCGGGAAGAGAAGGGAGGCGCTGAGCCAGGCTGGACCCGGTTCTCTGGTAGGCAGGCAGAAAGGAGCAGTGTGAAACCCAGTGTTTACGGCGGTCAAGTCATTTAGCCTGCTAACTGGATCTGGTCTCCAGCTGATAGGAAAATGTGTTTTTACTGATTACAGACGGCCTATTCAGTTTCTATGGAACAATGACAATGAAACAGCTTTGCGAGCATGTGTTCCGTAACTTTGACAAAGTGTCCTCATGAAAAGTGTGCGCGTGCGAATGTGTGTACAGTGTCTTTGTTCATTGAGTGTTTGTCTTCTGCAGTGTCAGTACAGACACATTTCCCCAGAACCAGTTCCTGTTCTGGGATAAAAACAGCACGGCATTTCCTTGAGTGGTTCCGGAAGAGAGGAAAAGCGGGCTTGTGATCACTGGGCAGTGTGTCCATGTGGCCCCCTGGGGCCCTGGGTCTGTAGCAAACAAGGCTCCTCACTCATAGGTCTCCACTAGATAAGAACCATGTCTGATGGATTAGTTATTATTCGGCGGTAGAAGTTACATGAACTTAGAATCAACTTCTCAAGTATGTTTGACACAGTAGACGTACTGTATTTACCGCCTACTAATCCTGCTGTGTAGATAGATAAGACCTAGGAACCACAAAAGAACCAAAAACAGAGTTGTAATTGAATGATATCGCTTTCAGTTATTTTATTGGAGGGTCAATATGCTTCTCCGTGATTATGATCCAGCTCCTGTGGGGGTAGCGTTAAGTCCTCCTAGCGTGCCCAGGCTTAGCGTGCGACACAGCCTATCATGTGACTTGTTGCGTAGGGGGCAGGGAAGACAATACAGGGCATTATGGGGTCTCCCTACAAAGCCCTAGAACTTGCGTCAGTATCACAGCCCCTCTCCTCGGGGTAATAATAATAATAATAATAATACATTTATTTTATATTTCGCTATTCATTACAAACCAAGAATCTCAAAGTTGATTTAAAAATTTAAAATAAAGATTTGGCAGTTCATGGTTGAGGGCCTTCCACAGCTTCAGATGTCTTGGCAGTTCTAAAAGGCCTTCAGTGGCAGTAGCTTGAGCGGAGGGAACATCGATGATACAGACATACAGCACACGGAGTATACCAAACGTTAGGAACACCTTTCTAATATTGAGTTGCAACCCTACTTTTGCCCTCAGAACAGCCTCAATTCGTCGGGGCGTGGACTCTGCAAGGCGTTGAACGCGTTCCACAGGGACGCTGGCCCGTGTTGACTCCAATGCTTCCCGCAGTTGTGTCAAGTTGGCTGGATGTCCTTTGGGTGGTGGACCTTTCTTGATACACACAGAAAACTGTTTAACATGGAAAAACCTAGCAGCATCGCAAACCGGTGCACTTAAATATTTTGTCTTGCCAATTCACCCTCTGAATGGCACACATACACAGTCCATGTCTCTAGGTATAGAAATCATTCTTTAACCGGTCTCCTCCCCTTCAGCTGCACTTATTGAAGTGGATTTAACAGGTGACATCAATAAGGGACATGGAAAGAGCAGGTGTTAATGTTTTGTCTACTCTGTGTATCTTATTGTATACAAATGCTAGCAAGGTTTGAAATGATTATGTTTTAGACAAATATTATATCTGTTTGGGCTTCTTGCTGTCAATTTGCAGTCTGCAAATGATTTCTAATTATGTTTCCGGCTCCCTGACCATCCGCTCATGAAAAAATTGGCCTGCTGCTGAATCAAGTTGATGTTCCCTGCACTATAGTATATACTATATCCTATTAGTTTAACTAGACTAGAATGACCATAGTATATACCACAGCGGGCAAGCGAGATCCTCTCACACTATAGTATACACCACAGGTGCATATCCTGTTGGTTAACCTGGAAGGACATTTACCGCTATAGCAAAGGCCTGTTGGTTAACCTAGAATGACCTTTTCTACTGTCGCAAAGTCATAATGAGTCCTACAGTAAGGTGTATGGTATCCTAACTTCGAACCCCAAAGAGAGTCTGTTGTCCAACAAGTCGTCCATCGTCTGTTGACACAAAGGCGTTCTTGACAGGGACACTGCTTTTACCTTTCACAGTATGACATAACACTGCTATTACCTCTCATGGCCTGTTATAGAGCACATACTGCGTGTCATCATTACCGACCGAGGGTTGACAGAGAATTTAGCTGAGTTTTGTGTGTGATGAATTTAGGTTTTATACGTTCTTAATGCACTTAAACTGGTTGAAAGTGAGACTTCCTTTGATTTTGTGGGTTTATTAGAGTTGTTAGGTAAGATGTTGTTTTTCCTCTCAGGAGGACAGATGTGTGTTTTGGGGTCTTGTGCTCACATTGAAAAAACAGAGAGAGGATATCTTGTTCGAAATCACCAGGGAGCTGGATGAGGCTGTACTTTATAATCAGAGGTCAGCATATTTACCTTCACACTCTGAGACAAGGACAAAGTTGACAGGAGTGTTTGTCTGCTTTTACAGCTGTGTGTGTGTGTGTGTGTGTGTGTGTGTGTGTGTGTGTGTGTGTGTGTGTGTGTGTGTGTGTGTGTGTGTGTGTGTGTGTGTGTGTGTGTGTGTGTGTGTGTGTGTGTGTGTGTGTGTGTGTGTGTGTGTGTGTGAGGTAGAGAAACCGAAGCGGTGGATCGGACAGTGAACAGACAGACATGATGTTCTGGTGCTCACCTTTCTTAGAGGTTTTTATTTACAATATTAACAGGTGCAGGACTAATTAGACAACAAACGTTGTACAGAAAATAACAAACAGGACGTTGACAAAGACTTGAATAAATCAAAAATATTCTCAATATAAACTATTCCGGCAACAACCTATGACAAAACTCAGCTATAACTCAACTCTAGCCAACCTGTTACCTGCCCAACCTGTTACCTGCCCAAAAGCCAATTTAGCACCTAAGTAGGCGTACTCTTTCCAGGAACTCCCTTCAGCTACAAAAGTACCATCATGATTGCCCCAAAACACATTCCTACCATAAATGCGTAATTTTCCATGGACATTCTGTATAACATCATAAACAACAGTTTTACATGAATACACACTTTAATAACTTGTGCCATAACTTATTCTTTAAGTGACACAATACACATTCATGAAGTAATTCACCCCCGGGATAAATCATCACTTTGGTTATTCCCGTCAACCAATAAATGTTCCTCGATGACTCGTGGACTAATTCGTTTTTTGTTGTCGGTCTCACTGTAATTGACCGTTAATTAACATAAACACATTTAGCGTCTCCTGGCTTCCACACATAACCTGCAAGCCATTTAAAAAAGTCTAATAAATCCATGTGAAATAGCCTACACCTTCACAATAAATCCATGATTTATTTTAGGCAGGTCTAAAGAAGCATGATATGAAGCAAAAGTAGTCTATTTCAGAGGAACAGAATAACATACTCTGAGTTGTCCTTGTGTTAGGTCCTGATGTGGCTAAGCCAAATAGTTGTGGGCTACACTAGGTCATTTAGCAGACAAGATTTGCTTATAATTCCATGGCATTATTTAATATGATTTTATAGTATGAAGAATACAATTGAACAAAGCTGAATAAAATCTAAATATTTTCTCCAAACGATTTGCGGGAGTGCGACATGCGGCTATTCTGTGTCAAGCGGTTAACAAAGAAAAAGGTACTCCTCCTACATGTTTAATTTAGAGTTATTAATGTAACTTTAGTTGTTCTACAAATGTTGGGCTATATATTTCGATTTTTAATACATTGTAAGGCTGCGTGATGAGACTAATGATTGTTTTGAAAAAAGTTGCTTGAAAGGCATGAGCTCTGCTTAGTTTTTCGCGCAGGCTGTACACACTTCAATAGTCTCTCTCATTCACAATTGGACAAGCACTTGATAATGCCTCGAATTTCACAGCGGCATCCCCTTTGTGAATGCACTCTAAAAAAATCCATGCCTTTTGCGGCCCAGAGTGCTGGGTAGTGCCCTTCTCCCTGAGTGTGCGGCGCAATACAAAGTGATCGGGTCTTTCTCACAGGCTACAAGTGAAGACAGACACATCGGGGACGCAACTGCGTGCGTCCTTATCCAATTCCGAGGTGCATATTGAAGATATTTGATCAACTGTCCACATTTACATTTCGTCAGCCAACAAGATGAGTAGGCTTAACAAACAGCAAAAGCACTAGCCTATGTCAATCTACTATCCCCCATAGTACAAAAATCGACCTGTTCTGTGCGAGAAATAAATATTTCAAACAGTCTGGGACAGTTGAGGGATGCGATAGATCCCAAATTAATACAACCACTAGCATCAAAAAATCATTTTTCATGCAAGGTCATTCAGATGACCATCCTACCCATGCTAGATTACGGAGACATAGTTTATAGATCGGCAGGTAAGGGTGCTCTCGAGCGGCTAGATGTTCTTTACCATTCGGCCATCAGATTTGCCACCAATGCTCCTTATAGGACACATCACTGCACTCTAAACTCCTCTGTAAACTGGTCATCTCTGAATACCCGTCGCAAGACCCACTGGTTGATGCTTATTTATAAAACCTTCTTAGGCCTCACGCCCCCCTATCTGAGATATCTAATGCAGCCCTCATCTTCCACATACAACACCCGTTCTGCCAGTCACATTCTGTTAAAGGTCCCCAAAACACTCATTCCTGGGTAGCTCCTCTTTTCAGTTGGCTGCAGCTAATGACTGGAACGAGCTGCAACAAACACTCATACTGGACAGTTTATCTCAGTCTCTTCATTCAAAGACTCAATCATGGACACTCCTACTGACAGTTGTGGCTGCTTTGTGTGATGTATTGTTGTCTCAACCTTCTTGCCCTTTGCGCTGTTGGCTGTGCCCAATAATGTTTGTACCATGTTTTGTGCTGCTACATGTTGTGTTGTGTTGCTACCATGTTGTTGTCATGTTGTGTTGCTACTGTGCTGTGTTGTCATGTGTTGCTGCCTTGCTATATTAATGTCTTAGGTCTCTCTTTATGTAGTGTTGTCTCTCTTGTCGTGATGTGTGTTTTGTCCTATATTTATATTTTATTAGAAAAAATATTTTTAATCCCAGCTGTCCCCGCAGGAGACCTTTTGCCTTAAAGTAGGCCGTCATTGTAAATAAGAATATGTTCTTAACTGACTTGCCTAGTTAAATAAAGCTTAAATAAATGTAAAACATTTTTTTAAAGGAATGCGACATATTCTCTTTTGTATCAGGATTCTTGGCTATACCTTGAAGACATACAATAAAGAGTCTAATTTGTTTGTGTCATTGTCTATAAGTCATGGACATGCGCTCCATGACAGTGTGTGTGCGTGTGCGCGAGCTTACGTGCACATGTCTGTGTGGGTGTGTGTCACTCACTCACTGTCACGTCATTGAGAGATACAACCAACCACAGAAGGTTTTCCCAGATCCCTCACACAAATAGTCATTGACACTGGTATAGACACTGAGTGTACAAAACATTAAGAACACCTTCCTAATTTGTTCAGGGCATGGACTCTACAGGGTGTCGAAAGCGTCCCACAGGGATGCTGGCCCATGTTGACTCCAATGCTTCTCACAGTTGTGTCAAGTTGGCTGGATGTTCTTTGGGTGTTGGACCATTCTTGATACACACGAGAAACTGTTGAGTGTGGAATAACCCAGCAGCGTTGCAGTTCTTGACATAAACTGATGCGCCTGGCACCTACTGCCATACCCCATTCAAAGGCACTTATATCTTTTGTCTTGCCCATTCACGCTCTGAATGGCAGACATACAATCAATGTCTCAATTGTGTCAAGATGAAAAATCAGGCCTGGAGGTGTGGTACTGTATTGGCACTGGATGTAGGCTAGATGTCTGTAGGACCTAGATGGACATCCAGCACCTAACCCAGAGTTATGTCACATCACTCACTGTTGATGTTATTAACGGGACCTCTGTTTTGTCTGCGGTATCACTCAAACACCTCTGCTGGTCCGTGACTGTCAGTGACTGTGACTGTCAGTGACTGTGACTGTCAGTGACTGTGACCGTGACTGTGACTGTCAGTGACTGTGACTGTGACTGTCAGTGACTGCTTCCGAAATGGTTGCTGTTTTTCTTCCCTCACACTGTTTATTGACCTATGGTTTGTTTTCTCATCGCTGAGAGAGGATGTGCTTTTTTTTTTATTTCCTCTTGCGTTGAACTGAGGTGCCCTCTCTCTCTGACTCTCTCAGGCATGTGGGTACTAGGCCTGAGGTCGTAGCTACCCGCAGAGTTAGTTTCAGTGTCTGCATTCACACACACACCTCTCCCTCACAACCTTCACCCCTCTGTGTTTACGTAGAGCTTCTGCAGGGATCCTGGATAACCATTTATGTGCTGGAAAACCAGCAAACATTAGCTCTAAGATAAAATTGATAAGAGTGATTTCAGGAACCAAAATGGGACGCCCTCAAAATACATTTTAGTTTACATGGAGCTACGTTAATGTGTTTTTCATTTGTTATAAGCGTTAGTAAAACCTTGATATCCCTCTTTGTAGACTGGCAGCCATCTATGAAGCTCAAGTCAGTGTAAGGCCTGTTTCATACCCCAATGTTGATCCTCACTACCCACCTCTCTGAGTGAATGGCACTACCCTGTCATGCGAGGCCAGGCTTGGCCAGGCTTGGTCAATCTTGGCCACCACACATGCCTTGCTGCCACTATGAGACAATGTTGTGACAATGTTGTACTAGCCCTAACATCACATTAGTTCCAGTCACCTGATTCAGAGGGGTTGGGTTAAATGCGGGAAGACACATTTCAGTTGAATGCATTCAGTTGTACAACTGTGACTTCCTTTCATGTTCCAACCAAACCCAGGCTGCCCAGGCAACCACCCAGACTGTCCAAACATTGCCATCTCCATGATGTGTCAGTGTCACGCCTAAAGAAATCCCCTGGAAACATGACCAGTGGAACTGTTAGTTAGTGGAACTGTTATGTGTGCAGCAGAAAGGCACAGAGCTGACCTCTGTTGTCCCTGTGTGGTTAACTGTCCCTCTCTGCTCTGACCTCCCTGTACCAATAACACTACACTCCCTCTTCTTCCATTGTATATTGTGTAGTCCCCTGGATACAGCCACAAGAGCACGTCGCACTCCTAGTTTGTGTGTTCGAGTATGCGTGTGTGTGTGTGTGTGTGTGTGTGTACGTCTCTGTACGTTCAAGCATGTATATGTGTGTGTGTACAGATGTAGGATCTTAATTGAGCCAGTTTTCTACAGAAGGAAAAGAGTCCTGCAGCAACAGAGATTGTGAATGATTATGTGGATTATAATTAATGGACATTTTTGTCTAGGTTTTTCGTAAGGGAAAATCAAGTCTAAAATTTCAAAGTGGAAATAACAAACTTCAGAAGCGTTTTTAAACCTCAAATGAATGACAGGTTTTAAATGTCCTGCATTGCAGGAAAGGACTCCTGTAAGTGGGTGATCAAATTAAGATCCTACATCTATGCGTTCGAGCGTGGGTATATGTACGTGTATGTGACAGCTGCGTCGGTGTGTGTTTCTCCCTGACTGATGTCCAGTGGTGTTTACTCCAAGCTGAGGTGTGGAATACCACAGCTTGCTCCTAAACCCCAGCTCCGGCCCTCTGCCCTGCCAACCCCTGGCCTCCATCTTTGATCCACACTCTGGTTATTTGCTCCAACTTTTGGAGACTGTATGACATCACAAATAATATTTTTCTTGGTGTCCAACTGGAGTGTACTGTTAGGAACAGTAAAGATTCAAATCAAGCTAATGGACAAGTGTGTGTGTGTGTGTTTGTGTGTATGCGTGTCGCATTGGCCAAACAAGTACATAACAGTCCTTTTTCACTCTTGGGAACAGGCCCTAAAAAGCCTAGTTAAAAAACAGTTGTCAGTGAGGTTGTGTGAAGGTTAGGACAAGACCCTTTGGATCTTTGCCAATGTAAGCAACCATACTGTACATCCAGCACAGTTTAGATAATGTTTCTGTTAGTATCAGCTATTTCATATCTCCACCTAGCACAGCCAGAAGAGAACTGGCCACCCCTCAGAGCCTGGTTCCTCTCTAGGTTTCTTCCTAGGTTCCTGCCTTTCTAGGGAGTTTTTCCTAGCCACCGTACTTCTACATCTGCATTGCTTGCTGCTTGGTGTTTTAGACTGGGTTTCTGTATAGCGTTTTGTGACATCTGCTGATGTAAAAAGGACTTTATAAATACATTTGATTGATTGATATTGCCTTCATCTAGGGCTGGCAAATCAATTATCACGATATCTATATATTTTTTCATTGGATAACGATAATAATCACGATATTAATCAAATAATGTTTAAAAGGTGCATATCTGCTTCAGACTCAATAATGCCTAATGCCTGAACAAACCGTAGCCTAGTGGTTAGAGCGTTGGACCAGTAACCGGAAGGTTACTAGATCGAATCCCTGAGCTGACAAATCTGTTGTTCTACCCCTGAACAAGGCAGTTAACCCACTGTTCCCTGATAGGCCATCATTGTAAA
The DNA here is from genome assembly GCF_045679555.1 of Salvelinus alpinus. Classification (NCBI taxonomy): domain Eukaryota; kingdom Metazoa; phylum Chordata; class Actinopteri; order Salmoniformes; family Salmonidae; genus Salvelinus; species Salvelinus alpinus. The sequence goes on along the minus strand of NC_092091.1, from coordinate 42,128,842 downwards.
TAAGAATTTGTTCTTAACTGACTTGCCTAGTTAAATAAAGGTAATTTTTTATTATTATTATGTGAGCTACACATAAAATTATACTTTAAGGAAAACTGTTCCATGCTTGTGGCCAGGGAACACGTACCTGGGGTCAATTCAATTGATAAGCCTCTTGAAACCTTCCTTTTCGACTGTGCTAATTGGTAGCATGTCCTTAGCAATGCAATGCATAATAGCATTTGTGACAGCATAAATGCTGTCAGTGTTTGATTTGATTTGGATCTCTTTTAGTCCCCATTTGGACTAATCTTCCAAGAGTCCTTAAACATTAAAATACAATTTATAATACACACACATTTTCACATATACAGTGGGGCAAAAAAGTATTTAGTCAGCCACCAATTGTGCAAGTTCTCCCACTTAAAAAGATGAGAGAGGCCTGTCATTTTCATCATAGGTACACTTCAACAATGACAGACAAAATGAGAAAAAAAATCCAGAAAATCACATTGTAGGATTTTTTATGAATTTATTTGCAAATTATGGTGGAAAATAAGTATTTGGTCACCTACAAACAAGCAAGATTTCTGGCTCTCACAGACCTGTAACTTCTTCTTTAAGAGGCTCCTCTGTCCTCCACTCGTTACCTGTATTAATGGCACCTGTTTGAACTTGTTATCAGTATAAAAGACACCTGTCCACAACCTCAAACAGTCACACTCCAAACTCCACTATGGCCAAGACCAAAGAGCTGTCAAAGGACACCAGAAACAAAATTGTAGACCTGCACCAGGCTGGGAAGACTGAATCTGCAATAGGTAAGCAGCTTGGTTTGAAGAAATCAACTGTGGGAGCAATTATTAGGAAATGGAAGACATACAAGACCACTGATAATCTCCCTCGATCTGGGGCTCCACGCAAGATCTCACCCCGTGGGGTCAAAATGATCACAAGAACGGTGAGCAAAAATCCCAGAACCACACGGGGGGACCTAGTGAATGACCTGCAGAGAGCTGGGACCAAAGTAACAAAGCCTACCATCAGTAACACACTACGCCGCCAGGGACTCAAATCCTGCAGTGCCAGACGTGTCCCCCTGCTTAAGCCAGTACATGTCCAGGCCTTTCTGAAGTTTGCTAGAGAGCATTTGGATGATCCAGAAGAAGTTTGGGAGAATGTCATATGGTCAGATGAAACCAAAATATAACTTTTTGGTAAAAACTCAACTCGTCGTGTTTGGAGGACAAAGAATGCTGAGTTGTATCCAAAGAACACCATACCTACTGTGAAGCATGGGGGTGGAAACATCATGCTTTGGGGCTGTTTTTCTGCAAAGGGACCAGGACGACTGATCCGTGTAAAGGAAAGAATGAATGGGGCCATGTATCGTGAGATTTTGAGTGAAAACCTCCTTCCATCAGCAAGGGCATTGAAGATGAAACGTGGCTGGGTCTTTCAGCATGACAATGATCCCAAACACACCGCCCGGGCAACGAAGGAGTGGCTTCGTAAGAAGCATTTCAAGGTCCTGGAGTGGCCTAGCCAGTCTCCAGATCTCAACCCCATAGAAAATCTTTGGAGGGAGTTGAAAGTCCGTGTTGCCCAGCAACAGCCCCAAAACATCACTGCTCTAGAGGAGATCTGCATGGAGGAATGGGCCAAAATACCAGCAACAGTGTGTGAAAACCTTGTGAAGACTTACAGAAAACATTTGACCTCTGTCATTGCCAACAAAGGGTATATAACAAAGTATTGAGATAAACTTTTGTTATTGACCAAATACTTATTTTCCACCATAATTTGCAAATAAATTCATAAAAAATCCTACAATGTGATTTTCTGGATTTTTTTTCTTCTCATTTTGTCTGTCATAGTTGAAGTGTACCTATGATGAAAATTACAGGCCTCTCTCATCTTTTTAAGTGGGAGAACTTGCACAATTGGTGGCTGACTAAATACTTTTTTGCCCCACTGTAACACACTATTACAAACATACATAATATACTAACATAATGACCCAATAAATATTAAATCTAAAAAATATTGATTCTTCATCTACTATAGTCACACAACATTTCTATGTATTATATTTAAATTGTTTTAAAATAATGTTTACATTTATATATTGAAAGGTTTCTAGTTTGCTCAGTTAATTTATTCCATTTCTTTATTGCTCTAAATCGAAATGTTCTTTTGCCTATTTCTCTTTTCTGTCTGGATAACGCATAGATGGTGGACAATCTATTCCTAGTATTTACGGAATATCTGTCTCTTACCAACTGAATACCGTTGTGAATAGAACTTGGCCGTTTTAAATGATGTATATTATGAAATAAAATAAGCATGTTTTTTTCAATTATCTTGTCGATTGATGACCAACCAAGAACACTGCGCATGACTGCAACAGAAGAACCATATCGCCATCTTAAAACAATCCTTGCTGCTTTATTCTGTGCATTCTGCAGCCTCCTAACTTCACTTGATGATGCATTTCCCCAGACCACCGAACAGTAGTTCACCTGACTCTCAATTAATGCTTGTGTTATTTGCTGAATATTTAGCTATCCTTCTGATTATGCGTGCTGTTTTAATATATATATTTTTTTACATACATTAGTTATTTGAGACGACCATGGTAAGCAGTTGTCTAGCTACACTCCCAATAGTTTGGTTTCTGCCACTTCTTCAATTTGTACTCCTCCCATACTTAATTGTATCTCATGCTGTTTTGGCCTTTTCCTAGTGGAACAGACCAACATAACTTTGGTTTTCTTGGTGTTTAAAACAAGTTTGTTTTGGCAAACCCACTCCCTAATATTCTCCAAATCTCCTTGTAAAGCTTGCTGTACCTGTTGAACCGATTGTCTTGCTGCAGAAATTGTAGTATCATCTGCAAATATAGTAGCTTGAGTTTCAGCTAAGGCATAGGGAAGGTCGTTGGTATATATTAAATAAAGAAGTGGGCCAAGGCAGCTGCCCTGCGGTATTCCACAGTTTAACACATGAGGGGAAGAAAATTAACCATTGATATAGGTGGACTGTTTCCTTTCAGTTAGATATGACTGTACCCAATTCAATGCTACCTCCTTAAAACCACAATGCAAAATGATTTCATGATCCACTAAATCAAATGCTGTACTGAAATCTAAAAATAGTACACCCACAAACTTGCCATTATCCATAGCATTGAGCCACTGGTCAGTCATGTCAACCAATGCAGTGGTAGTGGAATGGTTTTTGCGATAAGCATGCTGATTGGCTGTAATCAGATCATTCATTTCCATGTACTCCCACATTTGTCTACTCACAATACCCTCCAATATCTTACTGAGTGTAGGGAGTTGACTAATTGGTCGACTATTGGCAGGAGTAATGGGTTCTTTGCAGTCTTTCGGAATATGACACAGTTTCGCATGCTTCCATACATTTGCAAACATCCCCTTTTCCAGTGACCAATTAAATATGTATCTCAGTGGAACTGCAATCTGGGGAGCAGCACAGCGAAGCAAAAATGTGTCCATAAGACCATAACCTGTAGATTTACCATCAGGTAATGACTTCAATAGGTTTAACACCTCCTCCACTGACACCGTTTGCAGACTAAAAGAGCAGATCTTGTTGCTCATATGATCAGCAATCCATTGGACAATAGCTTGTTTGGAAGAATGTATGTCTACATTGTTGCTCAGTAATAACATTTTCTGTGTAAAAAAATCTGCAAAATGATTGGCAATATCAACTGGTTTTGTTATTATTCTCCCGTCAACCTCCACACTAGGTGGGCATGATGAGATAGATGTACCAAGTAAGCCCTTAACTGTGTTCCATACCTTTTTAGAATCATTTTTACAATCAATAAAAGCATTGTTGTAAAATAACTATTTTTTCCTTTCGATTCAATTTAACTGCATAATTACATAATGTTCTATAATTCTGTTCATCAATTTCTAATTTTGACTTGGCTGCTAAGACTTTTGCCATATTTCTTTGAGAAAAAGCCTCACCCAGTTCATCATCAATCCATGGAGATGGACGGGCATCAACTGTACTCTTTCTTATAGGGGCATGATGGTCCATTACCTCAGTGAGCAAATCAATAAAATATTCTGTAGCGTGATTTAAATCATCCTCTAGATGAATCAGCTCCCAGGGTACAGCAGCCAAATCATTTAGAAATAGCTCATGATTAAATGTTTAAAAATGTATTTTGACCACAATCCTTGGGGGTTTCTTTGGAACCTTGGTGTTCATGGTTATGGTCACAATATTATGGTCTGTCCAGCCCACTGGCATTGATCTGGCTTTTAAGCATTGCAATGGTATGTTACAGAAAATCAGATCAATGCATGTGTCTGAACGATGACCCAACTTAATTGAAGATCCAGTAGTATCATTAACCATTTGTTTCAAACCACAGTTCTTGGCATATCGCATCAATTTAGTTCTATTCGAATTATTGTGATCCTTCCAATTTATATTAAAATCACCCAAGATAAATACATCTCTGTTACTATCTGTGGCCTGGTCAAACCCAGTACATAAGTCATCCAGATAGGACACCTTACAGCTAGGAGGTCTATACACACATCCTACCAATATGGGTGCCTGGTGAGGCAGCTGTACTTGAGCCCATAGTGTCTCTATTTGACATACATTAAGGTCATCCCTCCTCTTAAAAGGTATATGATTCTGAATATACAGTGCTACACCCCCACCATTCCTATTCCTGTCCCTTCTCAGTAGACTATATCCTTGAATGTTAATTTGCCCATCATTTACAGATGCATCTAAATGCGTTTCGGTCAAAGCCAAAGTATGAATATTATTTATGTGGACCAAGTTAAAAACCTCATGTATTTTGTTAGGAAGGCTACATACATTAACCTGAGCCATATGCAACCCTTTCCTTATCAAGTGGAGATCCATAGAGCATGTATTCATTATAGTGGAGATCAATAGAGCATGTATTCATTATAGTGGAGATCAATAGAGCATGTATTCATTATAGTGGAGATCAATAGAGCATGTATTCATTATAGTGGAGATCAATAGAGCATGTATTCATTATAGTGGAGATCCATAGAGCATGTATTCATTATAGTGGAGATCAATAGAGCATGTATTCATTATAGTGGAGATCAATAGAGCATGTATTCATTATAGTGGAGATCAATAGAGCATGTATTCATTATAGTGGAGATCAATAGAGCATGTATTCATTATAGTGGAGATCAATAGAGCATGTATTCATTATAGTGGAGATCAATAGAGCATGTATTCATTATAGTGGAGATCAATAGAGCATGTATTCATTATAGTGGAGATCAATAGAGCATGTATTCATTATAGTGGAGATCAATAGAGCATGTATTCATTATAGTGGAGATCAATAGAGCATGTATTCATTATAGTGGAGATCCATAGAGCATGTATTCATTATAGTGGAGATCAATAGAGCATGTATTCGTTATAGTTGAAGTTGATACACTACAACACAAAAACTCAGATTTGAACATTAAATTAAAATAGCCAGGGAGTTACTCTAGAGTCCTGATACAATTGCCCGTTGATATAAAGTTTATCCATCACCATGGAGACTCGTTGATTCAGGCAACGCTTTTCCTTCATGATGGGATATCGTTTTTTTTCTCCTTTCATTGATCTCGGTGGGGAAGTGATCATTCATTCCAAAATCAGTGTTTCTGAGTTCTCTGCCCATGTTCTTCGTCATTTCCTTTTGCTTAAATTTATCAAAACATGCAATAATAGCCCGTGGCCTATTTCCAGAGGCCTTACCTATTCTATGGACTCTGGAGAAAGTGGCATTACGCACAACATCAGTGGGCAGTTTTAGTTGAGTTGACATAAAGTCTCGGACGGTGTCCTCACAGCCTCTGCTGTTGTCATTCTCCGGTATCCCTGAGAATATTCGATTGTTCCGCATTGATCGACACTGTACATCAAGCAAGGTTTCTTTAAGTTGTTTGTTCTCCCTTTGCACCAACTCCACCTTGCTATGAATAGAGTCTACAGTAACTTTCAGCGCCGTGTTCTCGTTCCTTAGATCATCAATCTGACGTTGGCTGAATTCTAGACTAGCACATAATGCATTGATGTCCTCTCGTAATATATCCAAGATATCAAGTTTGTCAAGCCTTTCATTGATGGATTTGAACAAGTCAACATCCATATCAGTAAACCTCTCCCCACTCGCCACACGCTCCCTCTTACTAGGGGATGGTTTGGTTCCATCGTTGATACCTATTGGTTTTGTTTTGTTGATTTGGTTGGTTGTCCTTAACAATGCTTGAATCCTCCGTTGACTGCTTCGGGCAAACATCCCTAGATTGGCTGGTGCTTGAGGGGTGTTTATCAATACCGTGGCGCAAACTCAAACTTCCTGCATGTTCCAAAGAGTGATTTTGCTTCAGATGTTGAAAAAGGTTTGTCGTATTACCAGACTTCGTAGCCACCTGTCTACGGCACAATTTGCACCGAACATTGCTCTGCTCCTTGTCGGACTTCAAAAAGCCAAACCACTTCCAAATTACTGAAACAGTTTAACCCTTTTTATCAATAATTTCTTCATTGGAAGCTGCTCCTTCTCCATGGCTATCACTGACACTGTTTTCACCTACATCACTCATTTTGTGATTAATAGTGGCTACTCTATCACTCAAGGTGCTAAGTGGCTTTTAGTGGGTGTATACCTCTCCACGTGCATATCGTCACTTCTCCGCATGTCCCTGCTGCGTCACAGAGGTGAAATGGACTGCTGGACCTACTTATTCTATATCGACATTATCGAAAATGAATCTAAACGTTTTTATATCGTTATTGAGGGAAGTCATTTCCTCGATAATTATTGATATTGATTTATCACCCAGCCCTACCTTCATCTATTTTCTTTTCATCCTCATATGGAAGTTATCTGAATATCTTCTGAATCAAACTATTATTTGTGTTAATACTTCAGAAACTGTTTTAGGCTGCAGGAATGTTTTCAAAACGTTCTCTCTGGTTGGTGATGGTGATGGAGAGAGCCCACTGAACAGCCGAAGAAATCCAGCAGAGCATCTGAATTTGGTTTCGTCGATAAGCAACGGCAGTCCATTTGTTATGACATTAAAGCACTGGCGTAGCTCACCCTGCACGTACCCACCTGACATTCCAGAATATTGCATAACGCTTTCATTGAAAGTGTCTTTCTCCTCTGAACTCTGCGTTTGTTCGCTTGCCTCGTCTTGGTTGTGCCAAGGATATGCAGCCCACACTGGAAGCCTCTTAGACAGAAAACACCTGTGTCCTGTATCACATCTTCAATCCGTTGTGTGTGTGTGTGTGTGTGTGTGTGTGTGTGTGTGTGTGTGTGTGTGTGTGTGTGTGTGTGTGTGTGTGTGTGTGTGTGTGTGTGTGTGTGTGTGTGTGTGTGTGTGTGTGTGTGTGTGTGTGTGTGTGTGTGTGTGTGTGTGTGTGTGTGTGTGTGTGTGTGTGTGTGTGCGTACCTACGTGTGAGTGTGTCGAGCAAGTGTGTGCCTGCGCACACGTACATGTGTGTGTGTGTGAAATAGATTGGGTAACAGGTGAACTCTTTAACACCATCATGTACATAACGTCGAACAGGATTCCTGAACAATTCTATCTGATTAGGACAGGTGCTCCAGGAGACATGCCAGTTTTTTTCCAGTTGTTACTGTTGTTTTCTATGTTGTTGTTCTGTACTTTCTATATGTTACAATTCATCTCACATGTTGGTTGGCTGGTTTTGATGTAAGTCAGTCTCATAAAACATACCCCCCCCAAAACCAGCTTGACTGATGACATCGGATACCTACTCGTCTTGTATAGTGTTAATACCTTAGCTAATGCAGCATCCAGGTCATATAGAACCCCCCAGCCCTCTCTCACCCCCTCTATGCTGAGTGTCGGGTATCAGTCAGGCGCTGGCCTGGCCTGTAGAGTTCTGTTCAGAGGCCTTTGCAGTGCAGCGTCTATATTTTGCTTCTTACCACTACCCTCTTACCCCGTTAACCTTTGGTCCTCCATGTCTCCAGTGTCACAAACAAGCCCCAACATGAGCCCTCCAGTCAGGGGGTGGTCGACTGGTCAGGCAGTGTGTCTGCACTCTTCTCTCCTCACAGAATGGCTATCTTTACCCACTATGGCATGCCATTACTGTAGCTCTGACCTCAGACAGGGCCGGTTTACACTGTGGCCTTCTCGTGGAAGAGCTGGTAAACTGTCTCACTGCCTTGGAATCAGGGGGAGAGATCTAGAATGAGGACTTTGCCCGCTGCATCAGATAGTGGCATTAGTGTGACTGTGGGTACATGTGCTCTTAACAACCACAGAGTGTCACAGCAGTTCCTCAGAACATCAGAGGAAAAGGTGTGTGTGACTCCGTGATGTGACAATAAACACACACACACACGGTGGACATATTGTGCATTCGGAAAGTATTCAGACCCCTTGACTTTTTCCACATTTTGTTATGATTGATGACTTTTTTTTAATCAATATACACACAATACCCCATAATGACAAAGTGAAAACAGTTTTTTTGCACATTTATTACAAATAAAAAAAGACCCTTTGCTATTAAACTCAAAATTTAGCTCAGGTGCATCCTGTTTCCATTGATCATCCTTGAGATGTTTCTACAACTTGATTGGAGTCCACCTGTTGTAAATTCAATTGACTGGACATGATTTGGAAGGACTATATAAGGTCCCACAGTTGACAGTGCATGTCAGAGCAAAAACCAAGCCATGAGGTCAAAGGAATTGTCCGTAGAGCTCCGAGACAGGATTGTGTCAAGGCACATATCTGGGGAAGGGTACCAAAACATTTATGCACAATTGAAGGTCCCCAAGAACACAGTGGCCTCTATTATTCTGAAATTGAAGAAGTTTTGAACCACTAAGACTCTTCCTAGAGCTGGCCAACCTTCCAACAGGACAATGACCCGAAGCACACAGCCAAGACAATGCAGGAGTAGCATCGGGACAGGTCTCTGAATGTCCTTGAGTGGCCCAGCCAGAGCCCGGACTTGAATCCGATCTAACATCTCTGGAGAGACCTCAAAATAGCTGAGCAGCGACACTCCCCATCCTACCTGACAGAGCTTGAGAGGATCTGCAGAGAAGAATGGGAGAAACTCCCCAAATACAGGTATGCTAAGCATGGGGCGGCAGGTAGCCTAGTGGTTAGAGTGTTGGACTAGCAACCAGACGGTTACAAGATCAAATCCCCGAGCTGACAAGGTAAAAATCTGTCATTCTGCCCCTGAACAAGGCAGTTCATCCACTGTTCGTAGGCTGTCATTGAAAATAAGAATTTGTTCTTTACTGACTTGCCTAGTTAAATACATTTAAAAAATGTAGCGTCATACCCAAGAAGACTTGAGGCTGTAGTTACTGCCAAAGGTGTTTCAACTGAGTAAAGGGTCTGAATACTTATGTAAATGTGATACTTCAGTTTTTTGCAAACATTTCTCAACCTGTTTTTGCTTGTCATTATCTGGTATTTTGTGTAGATTGAGGGGGAAAAAACTATTTAATACATTTTAGAATAAGGCTGTAACGTAACAAAATGTGAAAAATGTCAAGGGGTTTGAATACTTTCCGAATGCACTGTATATGATCATGATGCCTGTTTTTGAGGCCATATGCAGAGGACTGTAATACTCACATACTATAATAGACTAATATTTCATTTCAATGCTTTTAATGACATTAAGTCTGTGCGGTCAAGCTGCTCAGAACACACACACACACACACACACACACACACACACACACACACACACACACACACACACACACACACACACACACACACACACACACACACAGAGAGAGAGAGGGTTGTCTCATCCAGTCATATTTGTCCCATGGCATCTACACTTCACCCCACAAACACAAACCATCCATCTCCTATAGTGTTGAATTCGTTTTTGACTCCGCTGCAGTTTTTCATTCAACTCCATATCAGGTTTTGATGTGTGCCCTGCCCTAGAACAGGTTCTGAAAGCTGGAAGCTTGCACCCAGTAAGTATTTGAGTTATGCCATTGACGTCAGCACAGTCATAAAGTAGATGGCTCCCCTTCCCCTCAAGTATTCCCCTGCCAGCAGTAGCCCTGTTCAGCCATAGGTTCAGTCTTATCCCAGTGGGCACGGACGTTCAGCATCTAGTTTTGATTTACATTTGGTTGAGTTATCAACTAACGTGAATTCAACCAAAAATCAACAACACAGAAATGAATCACCATGTCATTGGGTTTGGGTTAAAAGTTAGGTGGAGAAAAATTCCTTATCGTTGATCCAATCAGTTTTCCGCATTGATTCAATGTCATCACATTGAATTTCTTTGTTGAAATGACGTGGTTTTGATCAGTGGGAACATTTAGCCCAGTGCAGATGCATTCAAACCCTCAGAGTCGACCAAGCAGCTACACAGGCAGATGCTTTTCTTTTGGGGATTTGGGAGAGAGTACATAAGCCCCCCTTTCTTTTGTAAAGCATGAAAGAAAAAGAAATCTCCTTTTTCCGATGTTTGTCAATGGTGTGATAAAGAATGTTTGGCGAGGTTCCGAGTTTTCAGTTCCTCCCTCTCGTTACAAAAAAAACAAACAATGAATGATATACCTTCATGTCATTTTTTTCTGGAACTTTAACCAAACATGGGAGTGAACTCATATAACGTGTGTTTTTCCTCCGAATTTCAAAATAACTTCCTCTCAAACTAGCAAGCCTTAAGGAAGTAAGTACCTGTTTTATTTGTTTTGAATGTAACAGTATTTACATTTTATTTAATCAGAATGTCCAATTTACATAATTCATCTTTATGAAGTCTTTATGAAGATAGTTTGTGTCAGAGAAAGCAGCTAGGAAATGATTTAAACCAAACTCAACATTTGCTAAACGGATCAAGTCCTAATTGAATCAGGATCAGGAGTTCAAATTCTGCATCCACTTTTTGAGTGTCCTTAATTGCCCAGCAACACAAAAGCACACACACAAACGATGCACACACACACCTACACAGATGACCCCTCGCTGAAGCCTGTTGGTAGAGGTCAGCTGGGTATGCGGTGATATGGTCCTCAGATGTCTACAGGGACACTGATCCACACTGCGTCACAGATCTATAAAGGCTTCCAAACGTCCTTCTCACCTTCTCTTCACCCCTTTCCTCATCCCTCTTAGCTATGCCCTGCTGGCTCCAAAAGACAACTAACTGAGACTAGAGTTAACCATTAAGGTTTAGCTCACCACTGGGCTCTGTGGAGTTTGACTAGAGCCACACTATCAACGTCTAGCGATCAGACCAATGTCTAACTCACTCTGATGTTTATTGTGTTAATAGAGTTTGGGGTCATCTTTGGAGGCATCTGACAGTCACCCAACATGACTCCTACTGGTCTGTCTTATAACCAACAGATGATACAATCTTCACTATCAAAGGACACACAGAGAGAACTCTGAACCAAGTAACCCCAGGTCCCTTCTGGCTCTATGACAGTTATGTTACACGAACGTCATGTAGCATTTGGGAAAAGCAACAACAACTGGGTAGAAGTGTGGTAATTGGGTTATGAATCTTTGTGATCCGTGTTAATATGGTGATTTGGAGTGCAAACTCCAGTCATCGTCCGTCCCACTAGTCACAATGGGCCCTATTGAGGTCTGCCAACAGTCTTCCTATCAGTGTGAAAGTTCACGTCAGGTGAACAGACAAAGCTCGGTCTGTGTGTGTTTGTGTTTGTGTGTGTGTGTGTGTGTGTGTGTGTGTGAGTGTGTGTGTGTGTGTGTGTGTGTGTGTGTGTGTGTGTGTGTGTGTGTGTGTGTGTGTGTGTGTGTGTGTGTGTGTGTGTGTGTGTGTGTGTGTTTGATCGCCTCACATAGATGCCTATGCCCCCAGTAAATGATGTCAGCGTTGTATTCGAGCGGTGAGCATTCGCTCTGAAAACTCTCAAGCAACTTCTCACGCAAACCTCACACGTGCCAAACTGTCTATCTTTCCCAGGGTCTTTCTGATTTAGCAGATGGGGGTAAGGGTGAGTGAGCGTGTAAAGAGAGGGGAGTCAAGGTTGGCCAACCATCCTAAGGGCTGAAAGGGGGAGCGACAGAGAGAGAGAGAGAGAGAGGGATGGGGGCATGCATGGTGGGGTGATTTTCTTGATTTGATTACCTGGTTGCATGACCAATTTACAGCGTTCCCTGCTGGTTTCCCGCGGTTGGTCATTCCGTGTCTGAGGTGTTCCCTAGTAATTTCGCCTGGCCTGTTTACAGAAATGTCTGGCGGGCTGCAGTGGCCGAGGGGAGGGAGAGAGGGACAGGGAGAGCAGTGTTACAGAACGGCTGAAAACGAATGTACAGAGACAGGGAGCGGCGATCATGGATGCTCACACACACACACACACACACACACACACACACACACACACACACACACACACACACACACACACACACACACACACACACACACACACACACACACACACACACACACATACACACAGAGTCTGTGTTTGAATCAGTCAATGCATTACTGTGTACTGCTTTATTTACTATCAGAACTACTGTTGTGTTATCTATGTCCCTGTTAGCCATATCTGACTTGGGCAGAATGGGCTGAAATTCAATTACTTCAAACTTCAAAAAGTTTCAATTAGTCAACAAGTGTCAAATCTTGCAGTTGAAATAGAACATTTCAGCCATTTAGCAACAATTTATACTATTAACAATGAGTTGAAGAAACCCAGCAGTAAGGACTTACTTGCTCACACACACACACACACACACACACACACACACACACACACACACACACACTTGTAGCTATGCCCTGCTGGAGCCAGCAGGGCATAGCTACAAGGGATGAGGAAAGGGGTGAAGAGAAGGTGAGAAGGACGTTTGGAAGCCTTTATAGATCTGTGACACAGTGTGGATCAGTGTCCCTGTAGGCATCTGAGGACCATATCACCGCATACCCAGCTGACCTCTACCAACAGGCTTCAGCGAGGGGTCATCTGTGTAGGTGTGTGTGTGTGCTGCTTGGGGGATTTGGAAATGTGGGCAGAGTGTGTGCACTAAGTCAAAACTCATAATCTCATTGATAAATACCGCAAACAGAGGTTGTGTCCCAATTCAACGGCTCAGACATGAGACGTATGTGGCAGGGTCTACAGACAATCACAGACCACAAAGGGAAAACCAGCCACGTCGTGGACACCGATGTCTTGCTTCCGGACAAGCTAAACACCTTCTTCGCGCGCTTTGAGGATAACACAGTGCCACCGACGCGGCCTGCTACCAAGAACTGTGGGCTCTCCTTCTCCGTGGCCAAAGTGAGTAAGACATTTAAGCGTGTTAACCCTCGCAAGGCTGCCGGCCCAGACAGCATCCCTAGCCGTGTCCTCAGAGCATGCATAGACCAGCTGGCTGGAGTGTTTACGGACATATTCAATCTCTCCCTATCCCAGTCTGCTGTCCCCACATGCTTCAAGATGTCCACCATTGTTCCTGTACCCAAGAAAGCAAAGGTAATTGAACTAAATGACTATCGCCCCGTAGCACTCACCTCTGTCATCATGAAGTGCTTTGATCATATCACCTCTATCTTACCTGACACCCTAGACCCACTTCAATTTTCATACCGCCCCAATAGATCCACAGACGATGCAATCGTCATCGCACTGCACACTGCCCTATCCCATCTGAACTATAGCTCAGTATTCAACACCATAGTACACTCCAAGCTCATCATTAAGCTTGAGGCCCTGCGTCTCAACCCCGCCCTGTGCAACTGGGTCCTGGACTTCCTGACGGGCCGCCCCCAGGTGGTGAAGGTAGGAAACAACGCCTCCACTTCGCTGATCCTCAACACTGGGGCCCCACAAGGATGCGTGCTCAGGCCCCTCCTGTACTCCCTGTTCACCCATGACTGCGTGGCCACGCACGCCTCCAACTCAGTTATCAAGTTTGCAGACGACACAACAGTAGCAGGCCTGATTACCAACAATGACAAGACAGCCTACAGGGAGCAGGTGAGGGCCCTGGGAGTGTGGTGCCAGGAAAATAACCTCTCACCCAACATCAACAAAACAAAGGTGCTGATCGTGGACTTCAGGAAGCTGCAAAGGGAGCACCCCCCTCTCCACATCGACGGGACCGTAGTGGAGAAGGTGGAAAGCTTCAAGTTCCTCAGTATACACATCACTGACAAACTGAAATGGTCCACCCACATAGACAGTGTGGTGAAGAAGGCACAATTCAACCTCAGGAGGCTGAAGAAATTTGGCTTGGCACCTAAAACCCTCACAAACCTTTACAGATGCACAATTGAGAGCATCCTGTTGGGCTGTATCACCACCTGGTATGGCAACTGCACCGCCCACAACCGCAGGGCTCTCCAGAGGGTGGTGCAGTCTGCCCAACGCATCACTGGGGCAAACTACCTGCCTTCCAGGACACCTACAGCACCCGATGTCACAGGAAGGCCAAAAAGATCATCAAGGACAACAACCACCTGAGCTACTGCCTGTTCACCCTGCTATCATCCAGAAGACGAGGTCAGTATAGGTGCTTCAAAGCTGGGACCGAGAGGCTGAAAAACAGCTTCTATCTCAAGACCATCAGACTGTTAAATAGCCATCACACTAGCACATATAGAAGCTGCTGCCCTAGATACATAGACTTTAAATCACTGGCCACTTTAATAATGGAAAAGTAGTCACTTTAATAATGTTTACATATTTTGCATTACTCATCTCATATGTATATACTGTATTCCAGCCTATTCTAATGTATCTAAGTCTATGCCGCTCTGACATTGCTCGTCCAAATATTTATATATTCTTAATTCCATTCCTTGACTTGATTGATTTGTGTGTATTGTTGTGAAGTTGTTAGACATTACTTGTTAGATATTACTGCACTGATGGAGCTAGAAACAAGCATTTTGCTACACCCGCAATAACATCTGCTAAACACATGTATGTGACCAATACAATTTGATTTAATTTGAAATTGCACCCTATTCCCTATGCAGTGCAATACTTTTGACCAGAGTCTGATGGTCCCTTGTCAAAAGTAGTGCACTATATGCCATTTGGAACACAACCAGAGAGAAGCCAGGCAGGCGCCTTCCCTCTCCTCACATCCAGTCACTAGTCTTTTTTAGGAAGAGTTGCTCAACACCTCACGGTCCTGAAGACTAGCTCTGTTTTATTATGGCTGTTATACATGAAACAGGTCAGATCACCCTTGACACAGCTGTGTATCAACCTACGTCACTGTTTGTGTGGGCATTTGATGTGGGTATGTAGCACATCAGATTAACCCTAAACAGTACCCTTATTTGCAGATGATATGGTGCTGCAGAGAAAGTGCTGTTGCAGTACTAATGAGAAAAACAGAGTTCCTCAGAACAGAGGTAGGATCTCTCTGGTGGGAATAGAGAGAGAAAGATGCCGGAAGAGTTCAACAGAGTGATAAAGAATAGAATGCAAGTGTGCGTGTGCGTGTGCGTGTGCGTGTGTGTGTGTGTGTGTGTGTGTGCGTGTGTGTGTGTGTGCGTGCTCGTGTGTGTGTGTGTGAGAGAGAGAGAGCGATGGGCCCTGGAGGACCAGTGTCCTGTTCCTGTCTCTCTCCTCAGGGAGCATAGGGGGTTTCTAACAGGGGGGACCACAACATCCATCCTGTGTGTTGTAGGCCTAGGTTGTCAGGGATGTGAAAGCTGGTCGTTAGTGCTGTGAAGCTTCAGTAGTTTTAATGGTTCATAGTGAAACTGAGCCTGCCCCCTCGTCTCCCATCCTCAACAGGAAACTGAGTGAGGAGTGTCTCAATCACAGCTGTCACACACACACACAAACCATAGCCCCCGACTCCATGCATCTGACACACACTTGTTCTGAAAGGACCTGACAGTGTCACGTACACACAAACACAGTGCCTTCGGAAAGTGTTCACACCCCTTGACTTTTTCCACATTTTGCTGTTGGATTTACATTTCTTTAAATTCTCACCACCCATCTACACACAATACCCTATAATGGCAAAGTGACAGGTTTGTAGAAATCTTTGCTAATTTATTTGAAATTAAATATAGAAATCTCTCATTTACATAAGTATTCACACCCCGGAGTCAATACATGTTAGAAACACCTTTGGCAGTGATTACAGCTGTGAGTCTTTCTGGGTAAGTCTCTAAGAGTTTTGCACACCTAGATTTTACAATATTTGCATGATATTATTATTTTACTTTTTTTCAAGCTCAAGTTGGTTTCCAAGTCTTGCCATAGATTTTCAAGACAATTTACTGTAAGTCAAAACTGTAACTACTGTAGGACACTCAGGAACATTCAGTGTCATGTTGGTAAGCAACTGTAGTGCACAATTGGCCCAGCGTCGTCCGGGTTAGGGGAGGGTTTGGCTCATCGCGCTCTAGCAGCTCCTTGTGGCGGGCCGGGCGCCTGCAGGTTGACCTCGGTCATCAGTTGAACAGTGTTTGCTCCGACACATTGGTGCGGCTGGCTTCCGGGTAAAGTGGGTGGGTGTTAAGAAGCGCGGGTTGGTGGGTCATGTTTCCGATGATGCAAGACTTGACCTTCACCTCCAGAGCCCTTTGGGGAGTTGCAGCGGTGAGACAAGATTGAAATTGAGGAGAAAAAGTGGGTAAAATACAACATTAACATGTATACAAATAAAGTCACTATTGGCCTCAAGTTGAAATCCTGGAGCGGTTTCCTTCCTCACCGGTAACTTAGTTAGGAAGGACGCCTGTATCTTTTAGTAACTGGGTGTATTGATACATCATCCAAAGTGTAACAAATAACTTCATCATGCTCAAAGGGATATTCAATAGTTGCCCTTCTTTGCGAGGCATTGGAAATCCTCCCTGGTTTTCATGGTTGAGACTATGTTAGAAATGCACTGCTAGACTGAGGGACCTTACAGATAATTGTATGTGTGGGGTACAGAGATGGGGTTGTCAATCAAAAATCATGTTAAACACTATTATTGCACGCAGAGTGAGTCCATGCAACTTATTATGTGACTTGTTAAGCCCATTTTTACTCCTGAACATATTTAGGCTTGCCATAACAAAGGGGTTGAATACCTATTGACTAAAGACATTTCAGCTTTTCATTTTTAATTCATTTGTAAAAAAAAAAAATCCAAAAACATAATTCCACTTTGACATGATGGGGTATTTATTTTGTGTAAACCAATGACACAAAACCTCAATGTAATATATATTTTTAAATCAGGCTGTAACCAGGGGTGAAAGTATCTAGATCAAATTTCTTACTGGTGCAGGCACCGGAATGCGCGCAGACAATTTTTTGTATACTACAAAAATTACCGGGTAGCCTACTCTGCCGACACTGACATAAAAACTATGTTGTCTGATCCATATAATCGGCTAACGAAAAGGGGAGACACAAATACAATATGATGTCCATCTAACCTGGATGAGGAAATGATTGTCCAAAAACAAACAAAATTGGCACTGACCGAATGATAAACACAGTGAATATGCACACTCTGGGATATGGCCAATGTTCTTAACTGACAGTCGCAACTTAACAATCATCTATTTGGTATTTGCAGCTTACGCTGCCCAAATTGCGGGCCCTTCCGACTGTTGGCTATGCGATTTAAAACAATCCACAGCTAATGATCCTCTGTGGCCAAATCATGCTTTCTGGTGTAGTAGCCTATTTTTAATTATTTGTATTTATTTCTGTAAAGACAGGAGTAAGCTAATTAGGCTATATCATATTGGAAATTCAATTTACTTTCGGGAAAGTATAGCTTCCTCTAGCCTTATGGACACGCTACTTATACCTTTTAACGTAGCACATCATGATGTTTTCATCTGATTGTCAAACAAGCACTTAACGAAGGCGCTCCTGTAGGCTACCCGCGTACATTCGTTCACTCACAAAATAATTGAAGCATCCAAACACCAACAGTGCACTGTGCAACCGCAATTTGTAGAATGGAAAGAGACATCAATTACAAACACCGAAGTGTAGTGTAATGAACTGCCGCGAGTGTCATTAGGCTTACACTTGTAGCCTGAATTGAGGCATCCACTGTTGTCCACTCGCGCCTCAGTCTCGGCCACTCATCTCCGCCTTGTCCTTGAGCGTCTCTCGTCTCCGCCTTGTCCTTGAGCGTCTCTCATCTCCGCCTTGTCCTTGAGCGTCTCTCATCTCCGCCTTGTCCTTGAGCGTCTCATCTCCGCCTTGACAAAATGTAAGTGTTCCCCTCAAACCATAATGCAATTTGGAGCATATAACACCCGGTTTTCAGTCAATTCGTTCATTTTTTTTTTCTTGCGGCTGACATGCAGTAATGTTAAATGATGGTGTACTAGCCTATCGTTTTTGGACATGTATTAATTGTGATAGGCTCGCGTTTTACCGGTACGGCGTACCAGACGTTACCACCTTACTTTCACCCCAGTCTGTAACACAACAAAATGTGGAAAATGTCAAAGGGTCTGAATACACACACACACACACACACACAGAGAGAGAGAGATTCTGGGAGAACAGGATATGTGGCTGGAAGATCCGTTTTGAGAATGATGAGAGAGGAAAGATGAGCGAGAGAGATCTTTCCTCGCTCACCTGACATAGTTTCCTTACCGACATCTAGATCTATCCTCTCTGTCTGCTTGGATGTTCAACTGCTTGTTATGTTTGCACTCAAGTTTTTGTGCCTAAGTATATACAGTATGTACAGTATTTAAGTCTTAATCAACTGTTGGTGAGTGTGTGTCTCTGTATGTACACTACCGTTCAAAAGGTTGGGGTCACTTAAAAATGTCCATGTTTTTGAAAGAAAAGCACATTTTCTGTCCATTAAATTAACATCAAATTGATCAGAAATACAGTGTAGACATTGTCAATGTTGTAAATTACTATTGTAGCTGGAAACGGCAGATTTTTTATATCTACATAGGCGTACAGAGGCCCATAATCAGCAACCATCACTCCTGTGTTCCAATGACACGTTGTGTTAGCTAATCCTAGTTTATAATTTTAAAAGGCTAATTGATCATTAGAAAACCCTTTTGCAATTATGTTAGCACAGCTGAAAACTGTTGTTCTGATTAAAGAAGCAATAAAACGGGCCTTCTTTTGACTAGTTGAGTATCTGGAGCATCAGCATTTGTGGGTTCGATTACAGGCTCAAAATGGCCAGAAACAAATAACTTTCTTCTGAAACTCGTCAGTCTATTCTTGTTCTGAGAAATGAAGGCCAAGAAACTGAAGATCTCGTACAACAATGTGTACTACTCCCTTCACAGAACAGCACAAACTGGCCCTAACCAGAATAGAAAGAGGAGTGGGAGGCCCCAGTGCACAACTGAGCAAGAGGAAAAGTACATTAGAGTGTCTGGTTTGAGAAACAGACGCCTCACAAGTCCTCAACTGGCAGCTTCATTAAATAGCACCCGCAAAACGTCAACAGTGAAGAGGCGACTCCGGGATGCTGGCCTTCTGGCTACTTTGAAGAATCTCAAAAATAAAATATATTTTGATTTGTTTAACACTTTTTGGGTGACTACATAATTCCATATGTCTTATTTCATAGTGTTGATGTCTTCACTATTATTATACAATGTAGAAAATTGTAAAAAATTTAAATTAAAATAAAAACTTGAATGAGTAGATGTGTCCAAAGTTACAGACTGGTACTGTAAATGTGTGTGTGTGTGTGTGTGCGTGTATGAGTTGGTTCTGCGAGTGTGTGTGTGTTTCCTGGCTGTTGGCCCCTGCAGGCCAGATGTGTCTGGGATTGTGATCAGAGTGTTCCTTGTGAGTGTGTGTGAGGAGGAGAGGTGGTGAAATGTGGTAAGTTAGACTTACTGGGCCTTTTCACAGCTGCTTCCCCAGCCCAGACCCACTGATGTCAGACCAGACCAGCCTATAGGCTGTGCCAGCTCATCCCTAGCCCAGACTAGACCAGCCAGTCAGGGCAATGATTTTATAGCGCTCGAAAACATCACACTAACCTCAGTGGAGGGAAAATACCACCAAACTCTCACGGAACTGTCCAATTTACCTTATGGAATATGGAACGCCAAATCAAAATGTCACCCATGTAACTGCAAAACGACTGAAATTATGTTTTATCAGTATAGTAACACACATAACTGTACTTGAGTAACCAACGTCACCGTTTGTAGTTACACAAGTAAAAACAACAAATAAAATCTTGTCAGTTATAAAAGGGACTTTGGATACACATCAGGCTTTATTGTTTTTGTGACATACTGCACTACTGTCTTTTTGAACGTATCCTAACTGGATTTATTGATATGTGTTAAGCTCCTGTGTACACTTTCATAGCTCACCTTTTGACCCAGTTGTAGGCTGTCTGGTGAGCTCATTTACAGTAAGCATGTTTACAAATGATCAAATCTCTGTGCGTTTGTGCCATTTTATCCCATCATGGCTTCCCCACAACAGATTAACCGACTGATTGAGGCTGACCTGGCCTGACCTTGGTTTGCGGCCAAAACTGGGTTCTTATATAAGGCAAAGAAGTGGGACTGGGTGGAGATGCAGATTTGGGGGACTGACCACTAGTGTACAAAGTCATATCCACAGCCACATTACGTATGCTAACGTCTTACAAGACACTGTAGCCTGTATACACACTGCAAGCTAGACAGACCCGACAGAAAAAAATAGTGACATCTAATATAGTGACATCTGCTATATTAACATAGTGCATCACGTGTATTGAGAGCAGTGCTGTGTGGGAGAATATTGACATACAGTACCAGAGTCCCCCATACTGCTCCAACCTTCCAGTACTCCACTCCAGGGTTTACCCCAGCCCAGCCTCCAGCCTTACAGAGGAAAGGATTGATTGAGTTTGCAAACAGCCGGCGGCCTCAGTCTCTCTCCTCTCCTCTCTCTGCAGCAGGCCGGGAGAATGCTATAATGCCCCTGTATCTCTCATGTTTTGGTGAGCAAACATTCGCTCCCCTTTGAAGGCTGGGAGATCAGAGCGGGGGTAACATTCTACGCGGCCACGCTAAGGTCGGCACTACCGCGGGTCTGCTGCAGTGCGCTATGTTGTGCCGCGGCAGCTAGGAGACCCAGAACACACAGTCGAACCACACAGTCGAGCACTGAGCACAAGGCTACCCTGTGTGTGTCTGAGAGAGGGCAACACATCACCCTTCCCCCACCCCCACATCACCCTTCCCCCACTTCCCCCCCCCCCCGCTCCCCCCCCCCCCCCTCTCCTCCTCTCTGACCCAATGTCTCCCAGCACTGACTCTGTCCAACCTGGAGACTTCTCCCTGAATTAATCCGTGGTTCTGCTATTACGAACGTGTGGCGATCTATATAAAGTGTGTGACGTTTCTGCTGTATTTGTATCTGTTATGCGGAGATGCATCACATGTCCTTTGGTGTGCAAAGTGCGAGATAGTTTATGATGGGACCGAGTATGAGTCTGGAGGTGTCTGTTCTCCTGAGAGTTGTCCGGTTTCCTGCTCTAAAAGTTGGTTTATGTAAATTAGTTGGGTGGGGGGGGGGCTGTGCAGGGCATCTGAGCGACAGTAGCAGAAAGAAACAAACAACCTCAGTCAGCCAGTCAGCCAGTGAGCGAGCCAGTAACAGAGTTTGAGAGAGAGAGAGAGTGCAGCAACTGTGGCCTCCCACTCTGCTCTCTCTAGAGTTCACCACTAGCTGTTAGCGCTAGCCTTTCGGCCATTAGCTGTTAGCCTCAGTGTTAGCCTTGCTCATGATGAAAGAGCATTGTGGCCGTGTGCCCCCTCTGCCTCTGCCACCACCAGGCCCGGCCGCCACGCAGCAGCCGCCCTGCCAGCCTCTCTCACCTCGCCCTTCCCCTCCATACCCTGCTGACTACTGCCCTATGTCTGTGTGCCTGTTGACAGATGAGTCGTACCAGAAGCTGGCCATGGAGACCATGGAGGAGCTGGACTGGTGCCTGGACCAGCTGGAGACCATCCAGACCTACCGCTCTGTCAGTGACATGGCCTCCAACAAGGTAAGACTCAAACTCCCTGCATAAACGATACACAGCCGCTGTACCTCTGCCCTTCAAGTCTACAGCCACTGCTAAGCTGGATTTTGAAGAGCAGGGTCCCAAATATCATAGCGCTTTTGTCTGTGAATCTGTATGTGCTGCAAAAATAGTTAGTTTGCAAGGGCACCCCTGCACCTTACAAGAGCATTTAGACTGATATTTTCCATTTGAAACCCCCTGTAGACCTACAGTATATAAACCTTCAAGCTTGCTTTCAACCGCTGCTGCGTTGGCTTGAAGGAGCTGGCGACTAGATATCGTATATTGTACGTTCAGGATCCTAAATCAAACAGTGGATTTAGATTGTGACTTGTTTTGTTTTTTCCCCCGTTGAAACCATGAACGGGAAATGAAGTTGCTGGGTGGTTTTGAAAGTTTATTGCTCTTTCTTGACAGCAGTGGCAGCCAGGGGATAGGTCAGCAGTGTGCTTCTACAATACGTACAAGTACCCTCCATGGTCCCTTTCATGCTTGTGTTCTGACAGTATGTGCTTGTGAATAGTGTACAGTAGGTGCTATGGGCTTGCAGGTCTCTTCATGTCTGTAGTGCACTTGGGTCTGCAGTTCACCGTGTGATATTATGTAGTCTTTTGCGAAAGGGCAAGTTGTGTATACAGCCTTACAAAAAAAACACGTCAAATTTGCAGTTTCACACGGTTGAGCTTAAATTTCAGGTGAAACCATATGTTCAGGTTTTAAATGTAGCGTTTCCACGTTAACACCACTTTTTCACGTGAGAAGAAGAACATGTTTTCACCTCAGTTGCACATGTGAAATGGGCTGTATCACATTTGAAAATCAATCACGTGAAAATCTACTTTGCAGTTTCACACGTAAGAAAACGACATGTGAAAATCTCACTTTCACATGTGGAATTGCAAGTTCACGTGTGGTGGTGAAATGTTGTTCTTCTCACATGTGAAAAGGTGGTGTTAACATGTATCAGTAGTAATGTTCCCACGTGTGGAATTGCAAATTCTGTAATGCCATTCTGTAAAAAGGTAACTTAGCCAACCAGAGTATAATTATTCCAAGTGTGTTAAAAATAATGTTTTTTAAATGTATTTCTGAGCCGTCCGTTCGGACTGTAACTGTTGCAGGTGCACGCCTCTCTTCTTCATACGTTGGTCAGTGAATGTCGGAAGAAGCCCAGAGAAAAGAACAGGGTAGCTAGCACTCCGTGTCTCCTTATTTATCCTTTTTAACATGTTAAAATGAGCTCTGTCAGTTAGTTTGGTGCACTTTTTTGTATCACATTGTCTGGAACCTTTCAAAATACACTGAAAACATCCAAAATACCACATTTTTATAAAAAACAACAATGCAATGTCAAAATAAGTTGACTTTGAGGTTAGAAAGAGTGTTTATCAATTTACCAGATTTTGCTAACCGTTACTTTGGACAAAATCAAAACGGCAATATTCTCGTAACGCTTTTTGTGTAAAATATCTTAAATTACAGCTCAATTTGAGCCAGTTGTGAATTTGCGATTAATCGTGATTAATCACGGCAAATCCTGCGATAAACCCGATTACATTTTGAATCGTTTGACAGCCCTAGTTGAGATTAAAATGTGTAAATGTACGTTCACTTGTTTACTTGTTCACACATTCACTTGTTGATGTTTTTTTTTAAGGGCATACAGTAATGTGTCAACTGTAACGCCAAAGCTCTGTGCATGTTTTAGTGATAGTTTTGTGCGGTGGAAGAAGATAGGTGGACATTGAAAGAATAGAGGCGAGAGGCTGTAAACGTTGTTTCCAGACTGTCCTTTGATTGTTACATGCTCATGTGCAAATCAGCTGCGTATTTGTTTGCAAGTTATTTAACCACTGTATCTCCCAGAAATAATGTGCAATTTTCCATACAAATATGTCCTGCTCAATTCAATGCAATTTCATGTTTGCAATTTCATAGCAAGAGAATGTTTGTGGAGTACTGTCTTTGGGTAAATGGAGAGTGTGTGTGTGTGTGTGTGTACTTGTCTTCCTAGCTTATCAGGACCCCAATGTCCTAGCAATTAGGTTTAGAGTTTTGGGGTTAGGGTTTTGGGGGTTAAGGTTAACGGGTAGGGTTAGTGTTATGTTTAGGGTTAGAGAAACTATGATTTTTGTTTGATGGTCAAACATTTTTACTCCCCAAAAAGTCCAGAAATGTCCCGAAAATAAAAGAGATGCCGAGGACCCTTGGACTGTGTGACTGTCTTCCTGTCTCCTTCCTGGTACCCGCTCAGACCAGACTACAATAGAGCTCCCAGACTGCCTTGGGGCAGGGTTAATGGCCCTGTTTATTTGGCCCATTGCTGACGTCATCAGGACACACGCAGGACAGAAGGGACTTTTACTAAAGACAATGGAGGAGCTTGCACGCGCACACACACACACACACACTTCATAGGAACTGACTGACTGACAGACAATACGACTTAGAAAGTTATTGTCACTGGGCAAATGAGGTTTAGTTACTCAACAGACACTGAACAACGGACAGATTGATTCAAACTCATTCACCTTGGTTGAAAAAAAGCCAAAAACAAGAAACACACGAGCCAGACTGAGAAGCCGTCCCAGCCTAAACAGTCACATGGACAGACTGAATGACTGGGCGCCAGACAGACTGAGGGAGGAGTCACTGATGGATGCTGATTCAAACTGTTCTGATTCAGTCTTCAGAATATCCCTGAATCTTTCATCTACTGTATCTTCCTGTGCTGATTCAGTTCCCTGTCTTCAGATCAATCTCCCTGTGCTGATTCAGTTCCCTTCAGATCAATCTCCTTGTGCTGATTCAGTTCCCTGTCTTCAGATGAATCTCCCTGTGCTGATTCAGTTCCCTGTCTTCAGATCAATCTCATTGTGCTGATTCAGTTCCCTTTCTTCAGATCAATCTCCCTGTGCTGATTCAGTTCCCTGTCTTCAGATGAATCTCCTTGTGCTGATTCAGTTCCCTGTCTTCAGATGAATCTCCCTGTGCTGATTCAGTTCCCTGTCTTCAGATGAATCTCCTTGTGCTGATTCAGTTCCCTGTCTTCAGATGAATCTCCTTGTGCTGATTCAGTTCCCTGTCTTCAGATGAATCTCCTTGTGCTGATTCAGTTCCCTGTCTTCAGATGAATCTCCCTGTGCTGATTCAGTTCCCTGTCTTCAGATGAATCTCCTTGTGCTGATTCAGTTCCCTGTCTTCAGATGAATCTCCCTGTGCTGATTCAGTTCCCTGTCTTCAGATGAATCTCCTTGTGCTGATTCAGTTCCCTGTCTTCAGATGAATCTCCTTGTGCTGATTCAGTTCCCTGTCTTCAGATGAATCTCCTTGTGCTGATTCAGTTCCCTGTCTTCAGACGAATCTCCCTGTGCTGATTCAGTTCCCTGTCTTCAGAAGAACCTCTTTGTCGAAAATCAGTTCCCTGTCTTCAGATCAATCTCCCTGTGCTGATTGAGTTCCCTGTTTTCAGATGAATCTCCCTCTGCTGTTCTGAGGGCCATACTGGTTCTGCTCTGGCCATCATTTGGGCCATTGTGACGAGAGATAAGATAACATAAGTCACTCATAGGCCAGACCCTTAGTCCAACACACGGTAGGGAGAGGTTACCTTAAAATCCATCGTTTCTGTACCGTTAGATACCCCACTGACCCCATTGAACAGTCTTTGCGCGTGGTTGAGACACTTGACAAGACCGTCTCCTTTGTACTGTACACTGAAGTGTATATTTTGTTTTAACGTAGACAACTATCACAGAGTAGCATTGTGCACGATGCCAGCTGCATTCACTGTCATGAAGAGAATACAAAATGTGTCTGAGAATACGGTTTCAGATGACGTCGGAGACAACATTCTTGAAGATCTGACAGCATTTGAAACCTAAGTAAAGGGCGGTGAAAGTCTTCAGTTGTGACATTTCGACTGATTCCGGTAAAACACCCAAGGTAAAGTGCATCGAGCTTTGTCCGTGTCTGTCTGTCTGGCTCTATGACTGTATCGGATTGCCTGTAAGTGTTGTGCTCTTGCTCAGACTTGCATCTTCCGTGTAGGAGTCAAGAACAATTTGACGTTTGCCTGTTCCTTTTATCCCGAGTCAGGGTTTCAAACTCTCACCTCTATTAGTTTCAACAGGTCAAATCAGGAGAGGTAGGTTATCCTTTTTTTTAATATCTGCTTTTCAAGGAAACGCACTGTTTGGACTGACAACAGGAATATCAGAATGATCATGATATTGTTAGCAGTGTTACTGACAGTGTAAACAATGTTACCCTGATGCTGGCTGCTGCAACTCTGGGTTAGAGAACAGGCAGTAGACTGTCAGGGGGAGAGAGGCAGAACTACCCGAGAGGGTGTGTGTGTGCGTTGAGCAGAAGTCACACACGCACCCACACACACCAGCTCCCTCGCGATAGGGTAAGGCAAGTCCGAGCACCCAACTCAAAGTGAGTCAGTAGAGCTATCGCGTTTCCTCACCCTCCCCACGTCAGAGTCTGAGGCTTGGCCCTTACTCACAGTTTCAGTACATACAGACGCTGCTTCCGCGAGCCCCGGCACTCTGCGGGACTTAACCCAACCAAGCTGCTCATACACACAAGATGGGAGCCTGCTGCCTGGAAAAGAAAGAGCGAAAGTTAGGGAAACTTAACGGCTGGAGAAAGGTAAAGTTCAAATTATTTGGGAATTGATTACTTGTCGAAGCTTTTTCCTATTTTGAAGCTTTTAAATGCACTTTTATGATCTATTTTGGTGGTGGAAATCTATTAGCGTATTCATACTGAAGAATTAAGTTCATTTTTCGCATCATATGCAGTTGCTTTGGGGTTTTGCCAGTGCTGTAGGTAGGCCTATACCGAGTTGAGTTTTATTTTATGCTGCTTTTAACCAAGTCTTGGAGAAAGTTATTTCTCTGCCTGCAAGTCTTTATAATTATAGTTTGTGTACACTTGGGCTATTTGGTAAGATTTTGAGAAGTACACCAATATAAATGGATGTAATGCTGGTCCTTTGTCTTGACTGGACTGACTACAGCAGAGCGCACCACTGGTCAAAGCTGCAGTCGTGGATGCTTTGTCTGAATTGGGCTGCCAGTGCCCTGCAGATAGAGTCTTTGTGGGTCCGTCAGTTGAGTTTCTGTGCTATGGCTTTCGGGGTTCACTGATACATTTTTATCAGTAAAATATTAACGTAGACTTTTTGAGACCTTTTGAGAGTTGTGAGACAGCTGTTGCTGGAGATGCTTCAAGTTTACTTGAGCTTTTACATGTTCATGGAATATATTTAAATCTGAATTCCTTAATTGATAGAATAACAAAGCCGTCACCCCACCTTCGTTTAGGTAAAAAAAAAAAGATTACGGATGGTCGTGGAGAAATGTAACCACTCTCAGATAATTCAAAGCAAGAGTGATGCTACCAATCACTGATCATCCATGATATCAAAATGGTAGTTTGAACTATGTTTTGAGGCTATACAGTGTTTGCTTGCATTTACTTTAAGCCAGCAGCATACCACCCTGCATACCACCCTGCATATCACTGCTGGCTTGCTTCTGAAGCTAAGCAGGGTTGGTCCTGGTCAGTCCCTGGATGGGAGACCAGATGCTGCTGGAAGTGGTGTTGGCGGGCCAGTAGGAGGCACTCTTTCCTCTGGTCTAAAAAATATCCCAATGCCCCAGGGCAGGGATTGGGGACACTGCCCTGTGTAGGGTGCCTTCTTTTGGATGGGATGTTAAACGGGTGTCCTGACTCTCTGAGGTCATTAAATATCCCATGGCACTTATCGTAAGAGTAGGGGTGTTAACCCCGTGTCCTAGCTAAATTCCCAATCTGGCCCTCAAACCATCACGGTCTCCTGATAATCCCCAGTTTACAATTGGCTCATTCTCCTCTCCCCTGTAACTATTCCCTAGGTCTTTGCTGTAAATGAGAACGTGTTCTCAGTCAACTTACCTGGTAAAATAACAGATAAATAAAATACTTTGTATACAAAAATTGAAGTATGACAAGCTTCTATTTTGGGTTCTGATTGGGTACAACAGTTTGAACTAAAAAAGAAAAAGAAAATGGACGTAACAAGGATTCTAGCTTTAAGGACATTGTTGTTGCTCTGTTGTTGTTCTCTGAAATGTCTTCCATCATTCCGTTTATCCGGAGAATCTGCGTGTCTCCACACCAAGTTGTTGAGTTAACGAGGAAAGTGGCCTGCCCGATACGTGGTGTTTCCATTTCTTGCTAATACCACCTGCCAATGCCCCGTGAGCCGTGAGGTGGCAGATTTGTGAAAGAGTTGACATCTGCGATTGAATACGGTGAGGCGGTGTTGAACTCCTACGTCTAAAGGACATGATGAGTGGGTTAGTGTAGCATATCGAACTGATCTCTCTGTAGGTTGTGATAGGGCTGCTAAACACAAGTGAAAACCACCCGGAGCTCTCTGACAGCCTGCACTGACGGGACATTCAACACTGTGTCAGATTTGAGTAATATGCCTTATCGCTTCTTTATTTGTTCCGCCTCTCTTTTTCCCTTTAATCATCTGTTTTCCCCTTTCTCTTGTATCATGCAGTTCCTCAATGCCTCAGATTATCTTATTTGTGGGCTAATGATGGCATGCCTATGTGCACACATGCAGACATGCTTACGCACACACATAAACAGACACACGTTGCCATCGCAGCCAGAGCCAGTCGGTTGTGAGTCGTCAGAGGAAGTGAGAGGTAGTGTGGATTCAGGCTCTGTGGGGTTGGTCTCTAAACTTACTGCCCTCATCCCTGAGGAAACATATGTCACGGTCTATGTTACCCCATCATAACCGCTGTGTAATCCCCGTGCGCCATATGTTTGCCAAGGCCGGGGAATCAAGCGCAACTTAATACGATTACCTGGCACTGAAGTTGTGTGCGCTAAAATCATATTATTGCATAACGTTTGATAAAACCGTGCTATTTTACTCTACAAATTCCCCATCTTGAGCAAGAGTCATATTTTCACTTCTATGGAACTAGTGTTAAATTCAACAATGTTACCTTAGCTGAGAAGTCCGTCAGAAGTTAAGCAGTGGACTAACTGTTAGTCTGTTCAGCTGACAATATGAGGACACAGTGTCCACTAGTGGCGGAAAGAGGACATTAAATTACATTTTGAGTTTGAGTTTGAGTTTGGAGATCCTCTGTGGCCATCAGTGGTGTTATAAACTCAAGTAATTTCAAAAGATGCCACAAGACATGCACTGTCCTGTACATCCCTATCTGCCGGTCTTCCTGTCTGTCTGCCTGCCTGCCTGCCTGCCTGCCTGCCTGTCTGTCTGCTTGATTGTATGCCTGCCTGTCTGAATGCCTGACTGCTCTCCACTGTGTCCTGTCCTATAGGATCAAATCTGAATGGAGGGACTTTTTTCACAACGAAATGCCATCACCATTCAGTTCTATACTGGCTCTGCTGCAAAGGCTTCTGGGAAACACAGCAGCTCCCTGCTGGATCTCCCCCACCCCCTGCGGCTAGAGGGGAGGGAGGCAGGGGGTGAGAGACCGAAGATTAGAGTAGAGAGAGAGAGAGAGAGAGAGAGAGCTTCCGACAGACAGACCTCTCTGAGCCCATTCTCTCACGGTGAGCTTCTGTGTCAGGCCACAGCCTATCTGAATGAAGCATCAACACTCAGCTCATCAAATATTAACATCATTCTCATTTACAGTCAGCTCATAGAGATTCATAGAGACAACCTTGGGTGGGGGATACCTAAACAGATCAACACTGAGAGAGAGGGGAGGAGGGGGAGAGATGCAGTAGGGATGCAGCACACTCAGAGGGCTGTATGGGCTGGGGTGTGTATATGGGCTAGGGTGTGTATGGGCTGGGGTGTGTATGGGCTGGGGTGTGTATGGGCTGGGGTGTGTATATGGGCTGGGGTGTGTATATGGGCTGGGGGGTGTATATGGGCTGGGGTGTGTATATGGGCTAGGGTGTGTGTATGGGCTGGGGTGTGTATATGGGCTAGGGTGTGTGTATGGGCTGGGGTGTGTATATGGGCTGGGGTGTGTATATGGGCTAGGGTGTGTATATGGGCTAGGGTGTGTATATGGGCTAGGGTGTGTATATGGGCTAGGGTGTGTGTATGGGCTGGGGTGTGTGTATGGTACAGGGATGTGACACATGCTGTGCTGTGTGTTCAGCAGAGCTGTTGTTGAGTCCTGATGAGCGGAGACGGCAGTGTCGTCGTTTTAGCTGTGGTTGTTCCTTTCTCCACCACCTCGCAGAGACATCCCCCGCTGTTATCGTCCTCATGCTATGCCTGATGCAGTGTATTATATAACGAGGGCTTCTTCTCATTTTTATTTTTTCCCTTTCCGCCACCCTCCTCCCTTTCTCTGGTTCGCCCGTCTCTGCCACGGGAGGATCATCTGGACGCTTTGATCTCTCGCCTCGTCATTCCCAAACGCAGTATTCCGCTCGGTCGGAGACTCCTGGGAAAGTTTTGCTTGCCGTTGCCTACAGACGAGCGCTTACATGAGAACACTCAGTTTCACAATCGTGGATAATCCTCTCGCCGTACTGGGGGATTGTTTCACAACAAGCATTGAGAAACCTTGCCCGAGGAGGAAAGAAAACTGAAACTATATTGAAGTCTCCTGAATAGGCCTGGTTCCATTTCAAATGACAAGCATCCCAATTACACAGTCGGTTGAAATGATAGCTGACGGCCCTTTTTTGGCAGATGGCCTCCGGCCTTTGCCCGTCTGTTTGTTTGTTTACATCTGCTCCTCCAAGGGCAGCCAACCCCATTGATCGTAGGAGAGAGAGAGAGAGAGAGAGGCGAGACACCAAGATGAATGACACTGTTGGGAAGTGGCAGCAGGGAGAGAAATTGACATGTAAGTGGCTGAGAGTGAGGGAGAGGTGGAATGAAAGAGGGGAGGAACTAGTGCTTTTCACTCAGCAGTTGAACCACTGGTGTGTCCTCGTGACGGCTGGGCTGCCTCGCTGGTGTTCGGAGGGGGAAACCTCTCGCTGAAACAGCCACCAGCCAGCCAGCCGCACCACTCTCTCTGGTCACGTGACACTGTTGCCATGGCGTTGGGATGTTCTGGTAATTGGCGTACACAGACAGAGTGGAGGAAAGAGGGAGAGAGCGAGAGAGAGAGAGAGAGTTGGGGGCTGATCTGATGTCAACCCAAATTGGTGAAGGATGCAATTATCTACCATTCTCTCTCTTTGGTGTTTTCTTTCGCTTTTCTCGCTCCACGGTTGTGTAAAAATAGCCTGCCACGGATACCCTGACAACCTCTAATGTTATTATGGGCTGTGGATAATGAACAGCCACTGTGGTCCTCCTGACACATGGCAGGCAATAGAAAGAGAGAAAATGTGCCCTTCCTTCTCATTTCCCCCACTACTGCGTAAGGTACATTTATACATGCGTCCCCCCCATGCCTCCCTCAAATACTGTATTAAAAATGGCTGAATGGCAGCGCTAGTCTGTGGTCCTCTGGCAGACAGATAAGAAAGAGAGGCTTTCCTCATCCTTGTTTATGTCAGGGAGGAGGGAAGTGGGTTGTCTGCAGTGGCAGGGCTGCAGAGGAGAGGAGGGGGAAGAGAGGAGAGGAGGATAGAGGAGAAGAGAGCTCCTGTATCCTGTATCCCTGGCTCCCATTCCCACCCCTCCCCACTGCCGGGCTGTGCTGCTGGGGGCTCCCCCCCTCTGCTCTGCTTTGCTCCGCTTTCTGTCAAATCATGTGTGCTGTGTGCAGGGGATGCTGTGTGCATGTTGCTGGGGATGGTAGACTAAAAGCAGGGGGGGAAGAGACAGAGAAAGGGGGGGGGGGCCGAGAGAGAGAAATGGAGGGAGGGAGCTGCAGCAGTGAGAGAGCAGTGGAGTTAGATGAATACAGCAGAGGAACCCCCCCCCTCCAGTCAGATGAGCATCGCAGTGCTTTTCGTTTTTTTCCTCTCCTAGTCCTCTCTCCATCACAGTGTTTCTTCCCTCCTCCCCTTGTCTATTTTTCAGCAGTGCTCAGAACCACCCCCCCCCCAGCTCAGATCTAGCTCATAACTCCATCGCTCCAGCTGCCGCCCAGCTCTGTGGATCTCCTAGCCCAAGACGGAGCTCCTTACCCTGGCTACAACACCTAGCCTGCTCCCCTCTCCTTACCTAGACATGGAGACCCTCACTGAGACGTCTGCTGAGAGAGAGCGCGACCAGTCATCTTTATCGAGCTGTTCTATTAGCCGTTGAGCCACAACACCAAGGGAGCAGAGAAGAGGAGAGAAGAGGGGGATTTTTTTTTTTTGAGCACTAAAGGAATCCCGTTCATCTGCCTCGCTCTATTTTACCGCGGTGGATTACAGTACTGCTACGGCCGTTGCTGCTGCTGGCTCTCTGTCCTGTAGCGAGGGGAAAACGGGTTCCAAAATGCCTGAAGTGAACTACCTGTTGTCTGTGTCTTGGGGTTACATTAAGGTGTGTTTTGTGCCATTAGCTCACATTGCTGCTTGGGATAACATGACATTACACTGTGTTTTGGTGTTTGAGCTGGAATAGTATTTTGGTGGTCTCTGTGTTCTAGAGCTGTGTGGTTGGGTTGTGGTCGTGTTCTATCCAGTGTGATGACCGTGCGATCTGATAGAACAGAACTGGTGTTATCTAGCTGAGCTGAGTCTCCATCTTGCCTGCAGCTCTTCAGAACAGAATAGTGTTGCTGTGGATGGGGATCTCTCCCTCTTTCTCTTTCTGAAAAACACACACAGGCAGATGCTGCTGCAGTGGTGGTGCTTCCCCACATTCCCATGCAGATCCTGTGTCGTATGCACGGTTTTCCTCATAGGCTGTATAATAATACAGGGTTTTAAACATTGCAGATTTGCAGAATTTCCCCTTGCAATATGAACCATAAACCATGAACGTGAAACCAGATGAATCTGCACTGTATAATATGATGCTCAAGGGGTTTGAGTTGTTATATGAAAACAATCAAATTGTTATTTTCCAACTCCCTTTTGTGCTGATTCTGTGTAACGTCTCGAGATTTGTTTCGAGATTTTGTTTAATGTTTGTATAAAGCCTGACTGAGCATACAGTAATCACCAGTGACCATGTTTTTTTCCATGGAATCTTCCAGCACCATCATTTCTTCCAGGTTTTCCAGTAGTTTCCAGGATCCTGACCTTTTCCCCCTCTTTTCTTCCCAGTTCAAGAGAATGTTGAATCGGGAGCTGACACACCTATCAGAGATGAGTCGCTCCGGCAACCAGGTGTCCGAGTTCATCTCCAACACCTTCCTAGGTAAAGCCCTGATCACAAACACATATATACACACACACACATTCATTTGGTCAGCGTTTCACAAACTCGGTCCTGGGGACCCCAAGGGCTGCACATTTTGGTTGTTGCCCTAACACTACACAGCTGATTAAAATGATCAAAGCTTGATGATTAGTTGATGATTTGAATCAGCTGTGTAGTGCTAGGGGGGGGGGGGGGGGGGGGGGAAACGTGCACCACTTGGGGTCCCCAGGACCGAGTTTTGGAAACCCTGCATTAGGTAAATTAATTTGCTTTTGATGCCTGATTATTCCCACCCACTTCTTACAGACTTCTTAAAACACATTTTAATACACCCACACAAATGCATATATGTGTGCAGTATACCGCAGTGTGTCTGTGGGGTTCTCCCTCCATTTTGTCTGAGTCTGGCTGTGTCTGGCTGTCTGCTTGTTGCTGGCGTATACTGTAAAACACTGCATCGACTCCGGTTGATATGTTTATGACACGTCCCGTCACTCTAAATGCCTATTCAAACTAAATCAGAGAGGAAAAGCTCGAAGCTTTGAGATGGTTCGCTGGCGACGCACTTCATAGTGAGGTGCCTCTGCTGCTGGTTGATTGACAGCTGAAATTTCTAGGCAACATCAGAGCCGGTGGATAGACAGATCGAGAGAGAGAGAGAGAGAGAGAGAGAGGGGTAGTTGGAGGTTCCAGTCGTGACTCTGTGGATGCCTCCCAAAATGCACCCTGTTCATTATATAGTGCGTTACATATGGAATAGGGTGCCTTTTGGGACACAGTGTGATTGAAGAGAAAGGACAATACGGTCGTCCGTGGCGTGCTATCTATCTGCGTATGTCCTGTACCATGTGTGATGCGCCGCCATCCGAATCCAGTCCCATCTAGTCGAAAGTGGATGGATTCTCCCACTGCAGCGTCTGAGCTATAGAAGATGGGGGAGAGATTGGGAGGGGGGGAAATGGGGAGAGATGGAGGGACCGGTGTTCCGCAGTAGCGGCGGGGGCATGGTGGAACCCCCTCATGAAAACTGAGCAGCCCATTCAGTGACTCATCCCCATGTTAATGTGTCTCTCACTTTCTTTGCCCCCATCCTCCCTCGCTCCCTCCATCTCTTCATGCCTGAGGAAGTTAGTGCGTAGATCAGACACCGATGGGAGTTTCTACCTTTCTACCGCTCCATAGTTCCCTGTGGGACGGAGCCTTAGGAGTGGGTTAGAGCTGGAGCTGGTTGGCTCCATGTTAATATGGGAAAGAGAAGCAGAGGAAAGCACTGGGAGACATACAGCTGGTAGTTTGTCCTGAGCTCACCACTGACTGGGATGATATGTATAATTATGTTACAGTTCATTGTTTCTTTAGAAGACGAAGGCAGGGCCTCCCGGGTGGCGCAGTGGTCTAAGGCACTGCATCGCAGTGCTAGCTAGCTGTGCCACTAGAGATTCTGGGTTCGAGTCCAGGCTCTGTCGCAGCCGGCCAGGACTGGGATACCCGTGGGGCAGCGCACAGTTGGCCCAGGGTCGTCCAAGTTAGGGGAGGGTTTGGCCGGCAGGGATGTCGTTGTCCCATCGCGGCTGGCTTCCGGGTTAAGTGGGCATTGTGTCAAGAAGCAGTGCGGCTTGGTTGGGTTGTGTTTCGAGAGGCACGGCTCTCGACCTTCGCCTCTCCCGAGTCCGTACGAGAGTCGCAGCGATGAGACAAGACTGTAACTACCAATTGGATACCACGAAATTGGGGAGAAAAAGGGGGTCATAAAAAAATATATATAGAAAAAACAAAGGCAAGGGGATGAAATGGTTGACATTTATGGCCGCCTTATTCAAGTCTCCCTCTCTACAACACACACAGACATCATGTTCCACCCATGTTGTTGTTCATATTGTAAAGTTATCCTGGGACGCCTTGTTAATCCTCTGGTCGATCCCTTTAAGTGAGTGCATCATATTGGGCAGCTCATCCCTGAGGGATTGTGGGTTGGAGATGATGGTGTGTGCGGTAGGGCCATTCACGTGCACTGGCTCCTCTCCTCCACAGCTGTCCACTCCACTCATCCCGTAGCAACCTGACGGACAGGGCTCTGTCCAGCTCTCTACCCCGGCAACAGCCAGGCAGAACACATTAAGGGGATTTAAAAGCCCAAATCCACCCACACACATGCTCTCTCTCTCTCTCCTGATCTTTCTCTCTCTCGCTCTGGCATCTGACATTCAATGGGAGCATAATATGGAACGGGCTGGAGGGGATTCAGCATTTCAGAAGAATAAATGTGTGAGAAAGAGAGAGAGGGGGAGAGAGAGACGTGACAGTCTAGTCTGGGCCTCAGGGGAAAGAGGTCATGTCAACACTCCACCTGCATTGAAAACGGTGAATTAGCTAAACCACTTCAGACAGACAGACAGACAGACAGACAGACAGACAGACAGACAGACAGACAGACAGACAGACAGACAGACAGACAGACAGACAGACAGACAGACAGACACAGACAGGCTATTATGTGAGGGTCCATATAAAACCCATTGAAAAAATAGAACGACATTCTATGTCTATGACCACAACCTACTTCCCCTTCCATTCACAGAGTTCTGGTCCATTCTGTGTGTATGGGAATAGGAGAGTGGGCAGACATCGCTTCACTGGTGATCATGATGGTGATAATGAATTACAGGACCAGTGTATTGCTTTTCCCCTGTTTCCCACGCGTCACGTTACAGCATGCTTAATCGCCCATTCTCTATAATGACTGAGTGAGAGAGGGTGGAGAGAGAGAGGGTGGAGGGGGGGTAGAGTGACAGTGATTATTTGAATTACAGCAGTGGTAATTGAATAACTCTCAGCGGAGGGAGGCAGGATAGTTCAGCCATGAGAGGGTTGACTGCAGAGGAGTGGGCGTATACTGTAGAGTAAAGAGCTATATACCACACCACTAGATCATGTGATATCTCAAACATGTGGGGTTAAGACCACTAGGTGGGAGGGGGCACAGCACCCCCTCCCTTGCCTTAGAGATGTAAAACACCTCTGGGAGATGTGCATGTGGAACATTCTGTACCTTCTTTACCCCTTTGCTTCTCAATGGGATTGTCTCTGTGGTATTATCAACGTATGACCTTTGGGGTCAAGGGAGCAGGAGCCGAGCAGGGGAGAGAAAGGACTACAGAGAGAATGCGTTACAGAGGGGACGTAGCAGGAGATCCAGAGGGTGAGGGAGGAAGGAGAACGAGATGGATGAATGAGTCTATTCTTTCCTTTAAGCCAGTGCAGGTGCATCCAGACCAGTGCACCTGGGACCCGGTTCACAGGCAGTCTACACAGCAGCGCAGTCAGAGTTCATTGCAATGACCTCACCAAACCGAATGTTCTCTGGCGGGGAAGTGAAAGTGAACGGGTCATCTCACTCCCTTTTCGTCCTTCTCTCTGTGGACACGCACATGCACAAACACGTAAAGAATGACACGGAGTGTCCTAACCCCCCCCCCCCCCCATGTTCTCTCGCTCTCTTCTCTCCAGACAAACAGAACGACATGGACATGCCGTCGGTGACGCCCAAGGAGAAGGCCGGCCGGGAGAAGAAGAAGAAGCAGCAGCTGATGATGACTCAGATCAGTGGAGTGAAGAAGGTCTCTCACGGACCCTCCCTCTCCAGCTCCTCCATCTCACGTTTCGGGGTCAAGACGGACAAGGAGGACATGCTCTCCAAGGAACTGGAGGATCTGAATAAGTGGGGGTTGAACATCTTTACCGTGTCCGAGTACTCCGAACATAGACCGCTCACCTGTATCATGTACGCCATTTTTCAGGTACGTTATAACTGGCTCCTACACACGCGCACACACACCCACATGCACACATATGCATGCCAGGCGCGCACACGCACACACACAATATGTTACAGCTGTACGTTTTGTACCGAAAACAGTACTGACTCATATCCTCGTGTCCCCTGTAGGAGAGAGACCTGCTGAAGACGTTTAAGATCCCGACGGAGACGTTTGTGGCGTACATGATGACCCTGGAGGACCACTACCATGGAGACGTGGCCTACCACAACAGCCTCCACGCGGCAGACGTGGCCCAGTCCACACACATCCTGCTCTCCACCCCTGCCCTCGACGTAAGCCAACGATGCTAGGCTCTTACTTACGTCGACACATCCCTCGGGGAACAAATCAGAGACCCACACCCTGCCGTTGCTTCACCAACTCACCCCAATCCCACACCCATCTGAGCTCATTGAGCTCCGCCTTAGTGTGCGCTCGCCGTACTCCCGCCCCCAACCTACGAGTCCTATTGTAAATCTTCCCCGGGTTTTTAAGTTCAAACTTGAACACCTTCCCGAGCATGCTCCCAAAGTCATCTTCCCTCAACCTCTAGACATAAACCATTCCTTTTCCTCCTTTTCTCCCTCTCTCCTTGACCCCCCCCCCCCTCCCCACCTCACTCTCTCTCTCCTTCCCGCCACACAATCTGTTCGTTCTCACAGCTCCTTTCCCTCCGTGGTTCTATAAATACAGTGGAACCTCATCCATGACGCAGTCTAACAGCATGACCCAGCCCTCAACGCGTCACAACTCCATCCATCATGTTTATGGTGGCTGAGTGCCTATAGAGAGACAGAAACGAGGTTAACATAAGCTAGCCATCTCGCTAATGTTGGCCCCGCACAGTGTTTTTCGCGACGTTGGCTGTTAGCGATAGCGCACACCGAGCCATGGGAATCAATGAGAGTGGGCTGCACTGAGATGAGCTGTTCTCTGTGGCTGTTGTTTTGAGTTTTTCGCTCTCTCTCTTTCACACAGGCGGTCTTCAGCGATCTGGAGATCTTGGCGGCCATCTTTGCTGCAGCCATCCATGATGTCGACCACCCGGGGGTGTCCAACCAGTTCCTAATCAATACCAGTGGGTCTCTCTCCTACACCTGTTACTGCGTACTTCTACTGGGAATAATATATAGATAATGTATAGCTATATCCATATTCATCAATGTAGTGTTGACCAAGTGACTCACTCTCCTTTATCTTCCCCAGACTCTGAGCTGGCCCTGATGTACAACGATGAGTCTGTCTTAGAGAACCACCACCTGGCCGTGGGCTTCAAGCTGCTCCAGGAGGACAACTGTGACATCTTCCAGAACCTGACCAAGAAGCAGAGGCAGAGTCTGAGGAAGATGGTCATCGACATGGTCCTGGCCACTGACATGTCCAAGCACATGAGTCTGTTAGCTGACCTGAAGACCATGGTGGAGACCAAGAAGGTGACCAGCTCTGGGGTCCTGCTGTTGGACAACTACACAGACAGAATACAGGTAGGTTTATCTTCGTCATCGCCGTTCTGTCTCTTCGAGACCCTTCTCCTCTCCCTATTTGTATTGTAATAGCTCTAATTAGTGTCTGGACTTACAGAAACATTAAGGTAGCCTCCCACTGGCCTCCCGAGTGGCACAGTGGTCTAAGGCACTGCATCATAGTGCTAGCTGTGCCACTACAGATCCTGGTTCAAGTCCAGACCCATGGGGCGGCGCATAATTGGCCCAGTGTCGTCCGGGTTAAGGGAGGATTTGGACAGCAGGGATGTTCTTGTCCCATTGCGCACTAGTGACTTCTGTGGCGGGCCGGGCTCAATGCACACTGAAAAGGTCGCCAGGTGTACGGTGTTTCCTCCGACACATTGGTGCGGCTGGCTTCCGGGTTAAGGGGGCGTGTCAAGAAGCAGTGCGGCTTGGCTGGGTTGTGTTTCAGAGGACACACGGTTCTCGACCTTCGCCTCTCCCGAGTCCGTACGAGAGTTGCAGAGATGAGACAAGACTGTAACTACCAATTGGATACCATGAAATTGGGGAGGATTTTTTTTTTAAAGATAGCCTCCCACTGGGATGACCTCTGCTTCTTCACTTCATCTTCATCTGCCTCCTCCCTCTCTCCAACCCTGTTCATTGCCTCAATCTTTCTTCACCTCTCTTTCTCCCCTATCGCTCCATATCACTCCCTCCTACTTCTCCCTCTCTAACAGTTCTTCTCTTCGTCCGTCTCTCCATCAGGTTCTGAGGAACATGGTCCACTGTGCTGATCTGAGTAACCCTACCAAGTCTCTGGAGCTCTACCGTCAGTGGACCGACCGCATCATGGATGAGTTCTTTCACCAGGGAGACAGAGAGAGGGAGAGAGGCATGGAGATCAGCCCTATGTGTGACAAACACACCGCCTCAGTAGAGAAAAGCCAGGTATGATACTAGACACACATACACACACACACACACACACACACACACACACACACACATAGCATTCAAGCATATACACTCACTGACTCCTGACTCACCTCTTTTCCCCTCTCCTCTCTCCAGGTGGGCTTCATAGATTACATTGTCCACCCTCTGTGGGAGACTTGGGCTGACCTGGTTCACCCTGACGCCCAGGACATCCTGGACACTCTGGAGGACAACAGGAACTGGTACCAGAGCATGATCCCCCAGAGCCCCTCTCCTCCTTGGGCCACAGAGCAGGGGGATCAGGAGGGAGGCGAAGGGGGTCAGGGGGGAGACAAGTTCCAGTTTGAACTCACCCTGGAGGAAGAGGACTCTGAGGGTACAGAGAAAGATGAACAGAGCCAGGGGGATGAGGAGGAGGAAGAGGATAGTCTGGGGGAGGCGTCTCGGTCTCCGGTAGACTACTCGGACTGTCAGGACCCCGAGGAATCCATGGAGCCCACGTCGTCCATAGAGATCATTACCCACGATGCATCACCCACAGACACATAATGGGCTCTGCTGCACCGCGAAGGTGGTTGGTTTCATGTTTTAAACAGGAGAAATCCTGCAGCTGTGCATTTTAACAAGCCCACGATGGGCTTAGTTT
Source organism: Salvelinus alpinus (assembly GCF_045679555.1). Lineage (NCBI taxonomy): Eukaryota > Metazoa > Chordata > Actinopteri > Salmoniformes > Salmonidae > Salvelinus > Salvelinus alpinus. Next base: position 42,088,657 of record NC_092091.1, on the reverse strand, counting down.
GAGCCCGGATGGGGTGTCAGTTTAACCCCACCCTATCCTTGCACTTGCGTTAGGAGCCGGCGACAGAGGGACAGTTTCAGTGGGGCGGCTACAAAGTTCTCAGGAAAAATGCTGCAAACATTTTGGACCTGACGGAACGGACAGGCCTCGAGGAAATGAAGGACTTGGGCCAATCTGGGAAACGGTTGTTTTTCCATCCAGACTGGCATCTGAAATGTTGACACTACTACTGAGAGAAGTTTTGTACCTTGTGACTTTTTTACGAAAATGGGATGTCAAGAGGTAGCATTTAAACTACTGACTGATGGACGTGTGTTTGTATAGAGAGAGAAAACTGTTTACTTTTTTCCTGTACCATTTGTCAAAATACTTTTCTGTGCCTTTTTTACTATTGTCTTTTTAATCCTTTTTTTAATTTATTGAACACACTTTAGTATGTACGTGATTTTTTTATTTGTTTTATAAAGAGTTATCCGAAAGCTCAAGAGCAAAATTCTTTTTATATCTCAGACAAAGAGAACAGTCTTCCTTACTAGTATTGGGCAATAGAAGAAATCAAACTATCTTAGACAAACAATTCTTGGACAAACTCATCAAATACTTAAAACAAGACATCTCATAATAAGATACCATTTCAATCCGAGCACAACATATATGCTTCTCTATGGAAATCATGATTCATGTTACATGTTACATTGTTGCTAGATTGTTGCTTCATGTGTCTGACCTCACTGTAGATGAACGGTAGGCAGATAGATCACTATAACTCAAAAAAATAACAATTAGACCCATTTCTCCCCATCTAACCCGCTTCCCCTCATTCTCCTTGAATGACCCCCCCCCACTATCCTCATGGCTCAAATCCTGATAATACTCAGACTTCAAGTTAGAAGGATATTTCTAGCTCCATCTCAAGGTATCCTGCTCTTGTGTATTAATCCTATTCGACCAAATGATTCCAGAACCCAACTGGTTCTGATGCTGTAACAAATCAACAAAAGACCCCCCCCTCCCCCCCGGCACTGTAGATTTAGGACCCGACCAGATGATGAAAGGTGGCTAGGCGGCTGCCTGTGTAGAAGCCCAGTCACACCTTGGTTAGCTGTGTTATTATTCACATGTTTGTTTTTTTACAAACCCCTGACTCTGTGAATCTGACCCCTAAAACAATCAGGTCAGCTATTTCTTCCTCCACCAAAAAAGGGAATAACGGAAGGAGGTGCTGCGTCTGCCCATTGACGTCAATCGAAACCATTCTTTTTTTCTCTTCCCTTCCCGCTAACTGTATCACATTTCCTGGCCGGCCCGGGGAGTTTATCGGGATTTGATCCGTTAGATGTAATCTTTAGAATAGATTTGGCACTTAACAAACTGTAGAGTGTCTGCTGCAAAAACAAAAGCAGCGGAGAAAAATGCTTATTTTGAGAACAAGAGGATGATAACCCCACAGAAGGGTATCTAGAGATTACGTGACAGCGATAGCAAACCAAAAAGCCCCCGGACAGTGTAATTCACTGTATCTTTGGGTCAGCATTAAAACCATCCACGCCTGAAAATCTGCTAGGTAGATCTTCCCTTATAGGTCTCCATGACTAGTTTTCAGATATCACCAATCCTCCATTGTTCCCTTAGGTTTACTGATACTCAAAGGTACTTCAACTGCCTTATTGACTATACCCTCACTCCAGCAGACTTACATGGCAATCGTGTGTGTCAATGAGTGTGTGTGTGTGTGTGTGTGTGTACGAGTGTCAGAAAGTGTGTTTGTGAGAGTGAGTGCGTGTGCGTCCGTCTAGCCTTTGCCATCTGGCCTGACCTGACTCCACACTCCTATTCCTGTTTGTCACTAGAGCTCAAGTTGGTCCTTTGCTGTTTATAACAGTGTATTTATTACTTTCAGCTGTACATAAGAATACTGTTTCAGTCAGTGTAAATCTATTTAAATGTATATGCACTTGCATTACCTGGAAGTGGTGGTGTCTTAACGTGTTCAAGGCTCTGCGTCGGAGTCTTTTTATATCCTGTATTATAATATTGTTTCCTTTTCTATATTATATCCTAAGTAAATATATTCACACAAATGTTTGAGTGCTCTGAGCAACAGCTAAAGAGACATATACACAACCTGTAGGTTGACAACGCATAGGGGATATGTTAAACGACAGAGACCTGGGAAGAGCTAAAATTACAAGCCAGCTGTGGAGAACACAAGCTTTCATACTGTAGTCTATCACTTGGCTCGGTATCAATATCAGACTCTCTGAGCAGCTTGTATTAGGCTAGTAACCAGACTCTTCTGTATACAACATTTTGATTGCAGATTGCTGATTTGGGGTTCAGATCTACTGGTTCAACGACAGCAGACAGAAATAACAGAAAGACAGACAAACACAGAACCAAGTGTCTTCTTCTTGACACCTCACACTTACTTATATGTAAAGTAGTTCAAGGGGATTATTGGTGGCATGCTACAATATCTCTGAGCACCAGTGTGATGAATCGTTACAAAAATGTGATCTTCTTGTAATTGAGCGTGCTAATGTGAACTAGTTTTATCTGACCAAAACTTGTTAGCAGTTTTGAAATTCAAATTTGTCATCAGTATAACATTGTTAATCTATGTTCAAGCTTTTGGTCTGAGTCGTTTCCAAGTGACTAGCCAGACTTAGCACTATCTGCATGAGAGGTGGGTTTTTTATATGTCTGTTGAATACCTACCTACTGCGTTACAGTCGCAGGCGGACATATTACATGTTTCACACAATGTATGGTATAATATTGTATATTGTGTTCAAGTATCTGAAAATCTGAAATACTTTTTCTAATTAAAAAACAAAGCATGACATATCTATCTTTGTCCTTATTTCACAGCAGTAGCAGCAGCTCAGTCATCACATTAGATGTGTTTTAACTTGGAGAGACAGGCACATGCTGCGACATTTCCTCCTGACAGACAGTCTGGTTCCTTACGTGACATAAGGCCCACAGTGACACACTCGCTGTAGGAAACCAGTCAGGACTTCTCTTCATATTCCATGGTTCAAAGAATTTTTGAGTTTTATTGGTAAAGGTTGCCTCAGGGAGAGGCTGTTTCAGTCCTTGAAAGCAGAAGATCCACATGTGGGTTTACCTAATGAGCCTCAGCCTGTCCTCAAGTAGTGATGTGTACCTCTTGGTTGACCTTATAGACAACACAGGGACATACAGAGCACTAAAGTACACACACACACACACACACCCACACACACGTTGCAACCTCTCCTGACCTCGCTCTTTGGGTGAATCTTCAAAGAGGAGTGTTTTTACAACACAACTCGCTCTCTCATCTCACTCTCCCGTGGCCTTGCCTGCCCCCTTACACTGCACCATGGCCTCAAAGAACACCGACATACTGAGACTGATAACTCAGTCTACCTACGCACATGGATGACAGTGAGACTGATATAAAAGGCCAGATTTCTCTCTTCACACAGAGAGAGAAGACGTTTACAGTGATAACTTATCTATACTCTTAGGGAAAAAAGGTGCTATCGAGAACCTTAAAGGATTCTTCGGCTGTCCCCATAGGAGAACCCTTTCAATAAACCTTTTTTGTTGCTGGTAGAACCCATTTGTTTCCATGTAGAACCATCTCTGTAGAAAGGGTTCTACATGGAAACCAAAAGCGTTATACCTGGAACCAAAAAGGGTTATGCTATGGGGACAGCCCAAAAAACATTTTGAAACCCTTAAAATAAATTCTATATAATAATAAGTGTAATAACACAAAAAATACCCAGAATGATTCCCAGCAGCATATTGAGATATAAGAGACCATTAGCCTCTCCCCAGTGGCCAGGGGAGAAAATGTGAGATATTTTCAACAAGGAAAGGAAATGATGACGAGGATCAGGCTAAGATTTCTCCACTTTCGCTCTGTGTGTGTGTGTGTGTGTGTGTGTGTGTGTGTGTGTGTGTGTGTGTGTGTGTGTGTGTGTGTGTGTGTGTGTGTGTGTGTGTGTGTGTGTGTGTGTGTGTGTGTGTGTGTGTGTGTGTGTGTGTGTGTGTGTGTGTGTGTGCGTGCGTGCGTGCGTGCGTGCGTGCGTGCGTGCGTGCGTGCGTGCGTGCGTGCGTGCGTGCGTGCGTGCGTGCGTGCGTGCGTGCGTGCGTGCCTTTTTCTAATCCCTTATCAAAATGAAAAGAAACCAATACCGTAAATACATTTACTCAATAAAATAGTATTTTTCTAATTATCTTTCTTGAAAACGTTTGTATATTGTCTCATACAATAATCTGTCATCATAATATTTTGTAAGAAAAATTTACCCCACTGCAGCTCCCCAGCGATCCCACTAGGGGTCACGACCCAGTCTTCGTCACGACCCAGATACCACTGATCTAGATGACCTAGGGTATTTCCTAACTGACAATGGCTTGATCTTGTTCTCTCATAAAATAATAAGTGACTCTGATGTAACTGATCAAGAGATGAACATATCTAATTCAGTTACTACTACACTTTTTGTAATTTAAGGACACAGAAGTATAGCTATAGTCACCAAGACTTGACTGAAAGAAATAAACGACATATTGCTTCATCCCATTTTTTTTATGGTTCAACAGCAAAATAACTGTCATCACTGACCCTATAAGAAGGAGAGACCTTGATCTTGTTCTCTAAAAGAGAGTATAAAATTACACACCAGCTCCTGCACAATTCAGTGTTACTATTTACCCAATAAATGACTTTGGTGTATCTAAATCAAAACTTCAAAGCAGTGATTTCAACAGACACAGGTCGTTCACCAAATAACCACGGAACATACAGTATCTTTACCTCGAACGTCAACTGGAACAACTCCTTCAGATCGGTGCTTGTGGCCTTCTCCAGGGCATCGATCTCCTGCCTTTTCGCAATGAGCAGCCACCTCTGCTGATTCTCTCCAGCTCCAGGAGGCTGGCCCTGGTCTGGGCCCAATCCTCCTCAGCCTGTCGCTGAGTCTGGTGGTATCCTCTTCCGCAATACCAGAAAGCCAGTTTACAACCATAAAAAAAAAAGTTCATTCTGAGAAAAATAAACTATTCTATTATTTTTTATTCTATAAAATATCCTTATTATTAAGACAAATATTGCCTTCTGGGAATAGCTAGCTAGTCTAATGAGTCACATTTTGATGAGCAGGGGTAAAATGAAAATAAAGTATCTTACCCTCCCCTTCTTTCAGATGGCTATGAACCAAAAACAAACAGTAACAGATATTTCTCTCTGTGGGGCACTTTCTGGCAAGCTCAAAAAGTGTGTGGATGATGAGTGCAGAAAATTACTTAGCCTCATTTTTTACAGTGTGTGTGTGTGTGATCCATGGGGCCTCTGACGTCAATGCAGCCGTGAGAGGCCCAAATTAAACCTGGTCGTCATAATGGATCATGTGCAAAATCATAAACAGGTGGGGAGAGAGAGACACCTCAGTTGAAGTGTCAGGGGGTCGCTCGCCTCAAGCAGCAGGGAAGGAGGTAACCTTTGCCCTGCCATTTCACTCTATCCCCTTCTTCCTCCACTCTCAGGGCTCTATTTTTGGCTGGTGTTAAGGCTGCGCTAGTATCAAACACAGGTTAGTTTGCAATTTCATCATATAAAAACTGGCACACTGGCATTTTCCAGCCCTAACGCCAGGTTCGGCAAGTTACCTGTTTTAAATCAGCTCGCTTGCGCTCCGATTGGTGGGTAGGAAATATTTGAGGTGTGTCCTTAAAAACATGATCCAAAGTCATAACCGCAGGAAGTAGTTTGGGGGTGGACATGCTGCGGACTAATACAGGACTATTAAAGGCCCAGGGCACTACTTTTGTGAGATAATTTTTTTTCTCTAAAAAATACACTACATGACCAAAATTATGTGGGCACTTGCTCATCGAACATCTCATTCCAAAATTATGGCCATTAATATGGAGTTGGTTCCCCCCTTTGCTGCTATAACAGCCTCCACTCTACAGGGAAGGCTTTCCACTAGATGTTGGAACATTGTGCAGGGACTTGCTTCCATTCAGTCACAAGAGCATTAGTGAGGTCGGGCACTGATGTTGGTGTCATGATTCTCTAAAGTAGAACCCAGAAGCAGACCAGGACAAGGAGAGTAAGACGAAGGTGAGTATTTATTTACAAGTGTGAATGTAGTGATAGAAAAATCCAAGTAGCGTAGCGGGCAGCGGAGGTGAGTTGATGGAATTGAGTAAGCAGATCCAAGGAAGTAACTGAAGTCACCGACGACCAGGTAGGGATGGGATGAGTGTTCCGGGTGAATGACTGTAGACAGAAAAAACGGAGGTAAGTTCAAGGCAAGCAAGACGTACAAAACAACAAAACTAACTCTATCAAACAGGAGGCTGATACGCTGGCACAACATACTGTTCATGGCTAACGATCCGGCAGGGAATGGATGTCAGGTCAGAGCTTATGAAGTGGAGGGGTGATGATCAGGACCAGGTGTGCAGATAGCTGATGGGATACAGGTGCGGGTAATCAGAGATCTCCCAACTAGCTACGTCGCCCGGCAACCAGACAGGGTGCGTTCCAGGACACCGGAAAAACACTCCAGGACAGAACACAGGCAAAAACAGACTCAGGAAGCGGGATTCGTGACAGTTGGGCGATTAGGTCTGGCTCGCAGTCGGCATTCCAATTCATCCTAAAGGTGTTCGATGGGGTTGAGGTCAGGGTTCTGTGCAGGCCAGTCAAGTTCTTCCACACCGATCTTGACAAACCATTTCTTTATGGAACTTGCTTTGTGCATGGGGACATTGTCATGCTGAAACAGGAAAAGTCCTTCTCCAAACTGTTGCCACAAATTTGGAAGCACAGAATCATCTAGAATGCCACTGTATGCTGTAGCGTTTGGATTTCCCATCACTGAAACTAAGGGGCCTAGCCCGAACCATGAAAAACAGCCCCAGACGAATAATCCTCTGTCGTGGAAATTCATCACTATGTCGTGGAAATTACCACCTGGTACACTCAAAGTCAATCTTAAATCAATCATCCTTTATTATCTGTGCGCTGGAGAGGTCCCAACCAACTCAATACACCATAGTACACATGTCAATCGGGAGCTCTGCTGGGGCAGTCCCAGCAGTTGTCTTATGTACGGCTATACACAAACAAGTTATATTTGCATGATTTAGCATCATTAATTAATCATTACCATTTTGTATCATTGATGTGACTGACCAATACCTCATGATGCTTCTTCTCTCTAAGCTGAGACCTTGAAACTGAGATATCTTTCATTATCAAAACAAAGGTCTGGGCGTACTGCCAAATTGCAGCTACTGATAGTGAGGATTCGTTCTGTCAGTCACTTGCATGAACACAGAAAACAGTTATTAGAAAAGCACATGAATAGAACACAGAAATTAGTGATTAGAAAAGCACAAACATGAAACATTTCCAGCACAACTCCTCCACCAAACTTTGGCACTATGCATTCGGGCAGGTAGCGTTCTCCTGGCATCTGCCAAATCCAGATTAGTCTGTCGGACTGCCAGATGGTGAAGCGTGATTCATCACTCCAGAAAATGTGTTCCCCTGCTCCAGAGTCCAATGGCAGCAAGCTTTACACCACTCCAGCCAACGCTTGGCATTGCGCATGGTGATCTTAGGCTTGTGTGAGGTCATGGAAACCCATTTCATGAAGCTGCCGATTTACAGTTCTTGTGCTGATGTTGCTTCCAGAGGCAATTTGGAACGTGGTAGTGAGTGTTGCAACCGAGGACAGATGATTTTTACACGGTACGAGCTTCAGCACTTGGCATTCCCGTTCTGTGAGCTTGTGTGGCCTACCACTTTGGGGCTGAGCCGTTGTTGCTCCTAGACGTTTCCACTTCACAATAATAGCACTTACAGTGGACCAGGGCAGCTCTAGCAGGGCAGAAATTTGACAAACTGACTTGTTGGAGAGGTGGCATCCTATGACAGTTGAAAGTCACTGAGCTCTTCAGTAAGGCCATTCTAATGCCAATATTTGTCTATGAAGATCGCATGTGTATGTGCTCGATTTTATACATCTATCAGCAACGGGTGTGGCTGAAATAGCCAATTCCACTGATTTGAAGGGGTGTCCACATGCTTTTGTATATATAGTGTATATATATTATTCTATTATATATATATATATATATATATATATATATATATATATGTATTTTTCAGGTGGTGCTGCAGCACCCTCAGCACCTCTACTTCCTGCGGCTATGTCCAAAGTGCTAATTTAGGAGTAATGCAGTTGGTTATGGCATGAATTTTGACATTGGAAATGCAGCCTATCCAGCCGTAATGCACATTGCCCATATGCGCATGGAACAAGAGTAGCCCAATGTGCTTTTGGTGCCTGTAAACTTCATATTTAGAAACACACAAAAAAAACAAAAAAAACACATTTCGTTGTATTTGATTAAAAACCAAGCATCGACTCCCCACCTCTCAATTAAGCCATTTTCTTGTCTGCCCAATGCAAACGCAAAGTAGTCCAAATTGGTCAATAAAGGGTTTGGCTCCTGAGTACACTTGGGAACAAATCTGAATCAACAAATATAAATATAACGTTTGAGAGGAGTAAAACTGTGAACTGACATTCAACTTTTCATCTATTCATTGTAGGCAGGCCCACATTATTTTAGCCACGCAGGTCTCTTTTTGAATGTGCATAAAACCCCCTCCATGATGTAGGCTACATGTCCATGCCCCGGCTACATGTCCATGCCCCGGTGAACCTCGTATCTAGAAGTGATCCGTAACCTGTAAAAATGGCTTGTTTTCCGTTTCATATGTTCAAAGCCCAAGCCCTCCCTTAGGCCTACTGTAACGAAGGCTGGTTCAACAGCAATGCGTGCCTTTTTTTAATTTGGGAGGTTTTATGATATCATTACATTTTACATGTATTTATTGTTGCTGTCGTTTAAAAACCAAAGATTGCTTGGGTTTCATACATTTTTATGACAACAAAACTTATTCGAATGATCCACCTTCCTGGCTTTATGGTTTCAAGCATGAACGATTACGTTCGATTACGTTCATAAAACACAGGCCCGTTTGGGAGCAGTACAATGGTGAGTGGACATTCTCCCTTTCTCTTTATATTGGATATTTGTCCAGTTCCTGTGAAACATTTGAATGTGTGCAAACCCCTCCGTAGTCTGTGTTGTTTTAACATTACATGCCCACTGGGAGAAATGATGGTGCCTGTAAGTGTGAAATAGCCTTAATTAAGCCTCAAAAGTATCACTTTTTTGGATGACATGGGTCCCATTATGCCTGGCAAAATCCAAACAATGCATCCCACAGCAAGAACATCATCCCAACGGTCAAGTATGGTGGTGGTAGTGTGATGGTTTGGGGATGCTTTGCTGCCCCAGGACCTGGATGACTTGCCTTAATTAATTCGGTTGCTGTCATTGCAGGTGAAGGTGGCACAGCCAGTTATTGAGTGTAAGGGGGGAATTGTTTTTTCACACAGGGGAATTGAGTGTTGCATAACTTAAATTAAATAAATAAAATAAGTATATATTTTTTTATATTTGTAAATTCAGGTTCCCTTTATCTAATATTAGGTTTTGGTTGAAGATTCTTTTAACATTCAGTATCAAAAATACACAAAAACAGAGAAAATCAGAAAGGGGGAAAATACTTTTTCACGACACTGTATGTGTCTCAGGGTGGAGGGGTGGAGGGAGACCCTGGGTCTAGGGTGCCTCCCAAATGGTACCCTATTCCAGATGAGCCTTTGACAAAAGTAGTGCACTAAATAGGGGATAGGGTGTTATTTGGGACACAGCACTAGTTTCTTCCTGCCTTCTCCTACCAACCTCCAGCCGCCAACAGAAGACTGGAGGAAAGCACTCAGAGTATCTGTGACTGTGAACAGACTTTCAAATGGTGACAATGGCCTGAGATCGAGCAAGGTCTGCTATAAAAGTTTATTATGAGATCAGTAAGATATGTTACGTCAGAGACACTTTACTTGCCTGCTATATAAATAATGTCTGCTATAAGATACAGGGTCCTGCTGTACATGTGATGTAATAAATGTATAAATATACAGTATAGGCTACAGCAGAGCCGTATAGACACATGTACTGTATATCAATAGCTCTGGGCTACAGTAGAAAAAAATCTATTTGAATCCTATTTCTCCAGTGAATGCCCCTACGCTGTTCGTGAGTGGTGGCCTGCCCTGAGCCCTGGCTTGAATGGCCTAAGGCAGTGAGACTGTCTCCAGCCCTGGCCTGTGTGATGTGATGGAAGAGCCATATGTGTGTCTGGGATGTGAGCGCTAGCTGAGTCATGTCTGAGTGCTGTGGCTGTGGTATTCAGTGACCGTAAAGAAACCTCTCTCGGGCTTCCAGGAGGAGTGGAGAAGGATGCCCGGCCAGACAAAGCTACCCACTGGACACAGACGCCAATTCAACGTCTATTCCACATTGGAAACAACGTTGATTCAACCAGTATGTGCCAAGTGGTTGCAGCCAATAGGAACACAGCCATGGCTGGACCAAACCAGACTAACTACAGTACAGGCCAAAGAAAAACTGCACAGTATGTCTGGAACTAGCCTACCTTGGTCCCAGATCTGTTTCTGCGGTCTTGCCAGCTCCATTGCTGTCATTGACGTATTGGCAAGACAACACAATGATATCTGTGACCAGGCTAGAACTAGCCTGCTTTCAACCAGGAATGAATCCCTCAACGCTCTCTCCCTCAACACACTCTCTTTCTCTCTCTCTCTCGTCCATTACAGTTACATTACTCATTGTCTCTTTCGTCTCGCGTGCTATGAGTAGCATGATCAGCAGACCCCAGAAAGCAACAGCATTCAAACCCAATCACCCAGAGCTGTGAAACGCTCCAGTCTAGCGCTTCTCTGGCCTGCTCTGGCCCACTCCACTGAATTAACAGCCCCTTTCTTGGGCTTGGCGAACCGAACAGACATAAACAACCACTTGTTTCCCTTGATTACTCGTTGTAGGGAAAAGTGGGGGGGGGGGGAAATCCAAATTCTGGGAATGGGGACAAGGGGGTACTGAGGGAGTTTTTTCATCTTCATAGCGTGACCAATTTGATGGTCATTTCTTTCTTCTTCTTTTTTTCTCCTTTCGTGTGTTGAGGTCATTGGATGGATTGATTGTTTTACTACAGACTTCAGAAATCATTGCCTGGTGTCACGCACCCCTCCGAAATAAAACAGGTCTGCGACACAGAGGGAGCATTCTTCTGCCTCAGTGAGGGGGCTCTCTCTCTCGCACACACACACCCACCCCTCTCCCAAAGTCCCACTCTCTCTGGAGTTATAAGTAGAGCCCTTCACAGAGCTCTATATTTGAGCGTGCGAACTAGGGTAGAGCGGTATCCAGATTTTCATATCGTCATACTGTCCTTCTCTCATCCCAGTATTACCGGCTTAGTACACAAAGGGTGCCAAAAAACGCTAAAAAAGCCCATTGGGCATCTATTTCCAGAATGCTAACAAACTTAGCACAAGTAATAGTGAATTTCTATGGAAGCTGCTAGCTAAATATGCTAACGAGCGCAGACGAAAATAAACTAATTGAAAAGACAGGCAATCCGGCTCATAAAGTTATACATAAACTCAGCAACAACAAAAGAACGTTCTCTCACTGTCAACTGCGTTTATTTTCAGCAAACTTAACATGTGTAAATATTTGTATGAACATAACAAGATTCAACAACTGAGACATAAACTGAACAAGTTCCACAGACATGTGACTTACAGAAATTTAATAATGTGTCCCTGACCAACGGGGGGGGGGGGTCAAAATCAAAAGTAACAGTCAGTATCTGGGGTGGCCACCAGCTGCATTAAGTACTGCAGTGCATCTCCTCCTCATGGACTGCACCAGATTTGCCAGTTCTTGCTGTGAGATGTTACCCCAGAGTGCAGGCCTCGGTGTAACGCTCATTCCTTCGACGATAAACGCGAATCCGACCATCACCCCTGGAGAGACAAAACCGTGACTCATCAGTGAAGAGCACTTTTTGCCAGTCCTGTCTGGTCCAGCGACGGTGGGTTTGTGCCCATAGGCGACGTTGTTGCCAGTGATGTCTGGTGAGGACATGCCTTACAACAGGCCTACAAGCCCTCAGTCCAGCCTCTCTCAGCCTATTGCGGACAGTCTGAGCACTGATGGAGAGATTGTGAGTTCCGGGTGTAACTCAGGCAGTTGTTGTTGCCAACCTGTACCTGTCCCGCAGGTGTGATGTTTGGATGTACCGATCCTGTGCAGGTGTTGCTACACGTGGTCAGCCACTGCGAGGACAATCAGCAGGGACCCTGGCATCTTTATTTTGGTGTTTTTCAGAGTCAGTAGAAAGGCCTCTTTAGTGTCCTAAGTTTTCATAACTGTGACCTTAATTGCCTACCGTCTGTAAGCTGTTAGTGTCTTAACGACCGTTCCACAGGTGCATGTTCATTAATTGTTCATTGAACAAGCATGGGAAACAGTGTTTAAACCCTTTACAATGAAGATCTGTGAAGTTATTTGGATTTTTACGAATTATCTTTGAAAGACCGGGTCCTGAGTTTATATAAGTACCGAATGTAATTTTTGATGAGTTTGGACATTTACAAGCAAATGTGAATGAGAGACAGTGCAAATTAACAAAGTTTTGACGCATGCTTTTCTGAAGGAAGAACAGTACTGGCTCTGGAGCAGCATGTGTACACACTGTGTCTGTGTGAAGTCTGGAGTAGGTAGGGCAACATCCTGCTTGGAGAAGTGGGGGGAAGGAGCAGACGGGCTAGAACAGAGAGGCGGAAAAAAACGCAAGAAAATCAAGCAGTGGTAGTGGACAGATATCCAAAGGGCTTTGACTTCTCAAACACGGCAGAAAGCAAATGCCCCGTCACCTAATTACAGTTTTACTCAATCGCTTTGGCTCATTTTTTGAAACAATCTTAACATTCTCTAAACTCTAAGTGCAATTGTGACAACTGTTTTATGGGACACCACAACTCTACTGCATGTCGGCAAAATGTAGTAACTCACCCAAAACATTTAATTCATGCTTCAAAACCGAGTTATTGTGTCAGTAAATTGGCCAATGCCACCGGAATGAAAGGTTTTTGTCATCGTGTGAGCCGTATTAGTCAAAATGTTTAGATGTGTATCACACCAAGCTTTTTAGATACCGATTTCAACAGTAGGTAAAAGTTTACTTGGAAAAGTCAATACTGTACAATACTGTAGTACAGTAAATTATTGTAGCAATGTGTTACATGTAAAAAGAAAATTCACATTTGCATGTCCATTTTTACATATTTCTTACATGTAAAGTCATATAGAGAACAGAAAATTTGCCACAAAATGACATCCATGCGACAAAAAAAAAAGAAAAACCCACAACAATGAGAAAACCTGCGGTAGTTCTGTAAAAAACGAATTGTACCTCCTCACAGTACGTAACACTACAAGTTCCCATCTTCTTGGTGGACATCCTGTCACTCTTGTTGGTCTGGCCAGAGATTTGCGTCAACATCACATCTGAAGTAAAGAACGAGTACATATTTACCTGTTTTCCCTACGGAATGTTTGCACAATTGATGACACTGTGAACCTGTTTACATTAGGCTGTACTCTCCGACCAGCCTCTTTCATTGTAAGATCCTGGTTTATGACATGGTCCACAATTGTGGCTCTGATTTCATCAGGAACTGATTTTTTGCCTTCTACCTCCTTCTACCTCCTATTAGGTCTTCCCCTAACACCACACATTCTTACACATCTTCTTATTTGTCTTCCACGAGCATGTAGCTGCTGTTCAGGTTTGTGATGTTCCTCCATGTTCAAAAATGATAGTGATTGTGCTGTGGGCAAGCTCCATATATATGCTTCCAAACTTGATTGGTTGATTGGTAAGATTGTGTTTCCTATTTCATTACTATGCCACCTGGCAGGTAATTTGCCAATTTAGCAGACATCACAAACATTCCATGTCATAGATATTTATGGAATATAAATGTGGGACTGACAGATTTTGATAATTGAATGGATCATTTTGTGATGGCTCACACGATGAAAGAATGTTTAGAAGTTGTGAAGAGTATGACAATTTCACTGAGAATCAACTCATCAGTTTTGATCAGCAAGCCAGGTGCATGTAGTTATTGTGCAAATTGTAGACAAATTGTTCCTACTCTTGTGCACACATGTGCCAAAACACGTGCAATTTGCTTGAATGAATAAGAAATTCAAATCTGGTGTGAACAAGAACCTAATTGTTCAGAGATTTGAACTTATTGTTTTGAAAAAAAATATTCTCATTCGAGAATTGAGCCAAAGCGATTGAGAAAAACTGTTATTCAGCCACTTGCTTAGATAAATAACTAAGTTAAAATTAGGGGTCTTGTTAACGGAATATTCAGCATTTTTCACCCAGGAAAAAATTGAAAAACACATACGAAATATATTGCTGCATTTTGTAAACGCAGAAATAAAAAAAGATCTTTTTGCAAATTCTGCTCGGCATCAGACTAATTTTGTGCTTCAGTCAGTAGCGGTGTGTGGGTAAAATCCCAGAGGAAGTCAAGCCAATCAAAAAGCCACATTACAACCTGTGTTGTGATATTTGCATTGTTTGCTCTATAAGTTATTAGTTTATTATCCACTGTGATATAAAATAACACATGTTTGTTTGATCACAAAACCGGAAGAGCAACATCTGTCCGGTGAAGTCCACAAAGCAAATATTGCAAGTAACAAAGTTACATGACCTGCAGCATGGTCAAGCAAGTTAATGTTTTCGACAGTTTACTAAACTGATTTAGAACCACAGAGTTACCGCAAGTCAGCACAAAGACAACAGGAGCACTGTCTTCGCTATTCCAGCACACACACACACATATATATATATGTATATATATATATATATATATATATATAGAAAGCAAATTTAAAGATACCAAAACCAATTTAGTCCAATCAATGTTACTAAATATCATGTGTCTGTCCATGGTACTTATTTCTGTCTGTGTGTGTCTGTGTGCGTGCGTGAGCGCTTGTGCACAAGAAAAATAAAATAAAGAACTCACCCTACTTGTAAACTAGTTGAACGCCAATGCCATCCTCCTCTCTTTCGTGTTGGCAAAACGATCTACAGCTCTGTCATACGGTACACTTTTAGTTTTTGTTTTCATAGGCTACCTAGCTAAACTGATTGCTAGCCGAACTTCCTTACATGGTCAAAAATGAACCAGCTAAGTTAGCCAGCTAGTTAACATGAGCCTACTAGGCTACGTATTGCAGTTCAATTATCTCAGGCCAGTGGCACAATATATTAATTTATGGTTAGCTCAGAATCGCCGTCATAATCATTGTCCTGTACAGAGAATTAAGTCAAAACCACAAATACAAATCCACATCTCCATCCATGACTTATGAAAGGGACGATTTAGCAAGCTAGCAACTGCAGGTCATCAACACAAGCAGACCAGAAACAGACACGTTTGTCTGACAATGATGACGTTTTGCTTAGGATGTGATTTTATTGGTGTGAAGCAAAATCCAGACTGTCCTCCATCCGGGGCCTTTTTGCTGCGCCAGGACAACCCACAGTTGAGCTCAACTCAACGCTGATTGGCTAATTAATTTAGCCAATCAGCGTTGATTGAAATGCATCAGATACATTTGTATCGGTTTGTTACACATACTGAAACAGAGGGGCGCTGTTTCCCTCGCTCTGATGATTTCGCCGGTGAGATTTAGCCATTTGTGAATTGACAAAATGATGAAAACACATTGTTTTATTGGTAAAATAGTTGAAGAAGCCTGGCTTCCCTTGGCATCCCTGAATACACACCACTGGCTTTGGTTGCACTTGTTCACTCTGATGAGAATTCACAAAAGGCAATTCTATCAGCAGACAGTGCTCTGAATGGTGCTGCTTTTCTCCTATTCTTTTCTTGGTGTAGCCAGCCTACTTTTCTCTGGTAAAATGCCAAATTAACTTTAAGCAAAACATCAGGAGATGTAGCTGGCTACATTGTTTCTATGATAAACATTAGATATAGGATGGCCATGCATAGTTTTTCCAAAAAAGACCTTGCCTTTTCAAAGACCTTGCCTTTTCATTGTAAGCTCATTAACTTGTGTGGCTTCCAGCCAAATAGTGTTGCACTTCGGTTGTCATCTGATGAAAATGAAGCTATTTTCTAACAAATGTGTTGCACTAATGTATTTTCTGTGAAGGACAACTATAGTTGCATGTCCCTGATCCATCTATTGAAGCAAAAAAAAAAACTTGACTTTCAATATAAAACACGACCCTTGTCAATACACAGCTGGACTCATCTGCTCCCGCGTTCTCCTGTCGTGCCATTTACAAACAAACACGTGAATAGTTTAACTATTCTGGGGAACTACGGTAAGCTTCATAATGTAAAATAATGTGACAGGTGAAATGAAGAACGCAATCTGCTTTATCTCCTAACATATTACACGAGTTGACTGCAGGTATTTACTTGAAAAGTAGCTACAAATATTCAAATCTAAAGAAATAGTTTCCATGGTACTGACAGTATTGAAAAACCATCCTGTGGCTATTTCCAAATACCCCGGTATACACGGTATACCGCCCAAGCCTAGTGTGAACACACACACACACACACACACACACACACACACACACACACACACACACACACACACACACACACACACACACACACACACACACACACACACACACACACACACACACACACACACACACACACACACACACCCTCTGCAGAGCATCTGTTGCTGCTGTTGTGTTCCAGGCCGTTAAGATTAAGTTATGTTTGATTTTTCAGTGTCTGGTTGGCTCCTTTTCTGTGAATGACGCACAGCACAGTGCTACAGAATAACACTGAATAACTGTAACACTACCCCTCAAATCCTCCACTTCCTAAGCATCTGCTGTTTAGGGTGGGGGATTGGGGACTGGGTCTATACCCCAGGCAGTTGAGTTCTCCTGTGAAATAAAAACAGATAGTGAGCATATCCACAGAGAGTGTGAGGAACTGGGGGAGTACAGCTCAGTGGAGCTGTCAGAAGACAGACGGGAGAAAACAGGAGAAAGCAAGGGGAGGCAGGAGAAAGCAAGGGGAGATAGGGGCAGGAGAAAGCAGCGGGACAGAGAGAGGCACAAGAAAGCAAGGGGAATGGGGAAGGCAGGAAAAAGAAGGGGGAATGGGAGAGGCAGGAGAAAGCAGGAGGATACACTGAGAACAGAGAGTGAGGAGAGGAGGCAACATTAGCACAAACCAAACTTTAGCCTCACTCTCGCCGTCTTTCCCTCTCACTGCAGTGTTTCTGTTCTGAAGCAAGGAGAAGGGTGTATACTAGCTAAACACTGGAACTTTCCCTCTGCAGCAGAGATTACATCTATAGACGTGTTCAGAAGATACAGTTGAAGTCAGAAGTTTACATACACTTAGGTTGGAGTCATTAAAACTTGTTTTTCACTCCACATATTTCTTGTTCAAAACAATAGTTTTGGCAAGTCGGTTAAGACATCTACTATTTTTCCAACAATTGTTTACAGACAGATTATTTCACTTATAATTCCCTGTATCACAATTCCAGTTGGTCAGAAGTTTACATACACTAAGTTGACTGTGCCTTTAAACAGCTTGGAAAATTCCAGAAAATGATGTAATGGATTAAGAAGCTTCTGATAGGCTAATTGACATAATTTGAGTCAATTGGAGGTGTACCTGTGGATGTATTTCAAGGCCTACCTTCAAACTTAGTGCCTCTTTGCTTGACATCATGGGAAAATCAAAAGAAATCAGCTAAGACCTCAGAAAAAAAATTGTGGACCTCCACAATTCTGGTTCATCCTTGGGAGCAATTTAGAAACGCCTGAAGGTACCACGTTCATCTGTACAAACAATAGTACACAAGTATAAACACCATGGGACCATGCAGCCGTCATACAGCTCAGGAAGGAGACGCGTTCTGTCTCCAAGAGATGAATGTACTTAGGTGCAAAAAGTGCAAATCAATCCCAGAACAACAGCAAAGGACCTTGTGAAGATGCTGGAGGAAACAGGTACAAAAGTATCTATATCCACAGTAAAACGAGACCTATATCGACATAACCTGAAAGGCTGCTCAGCAAGGAAGAAGCCACTGCTCCAAAACCGCCATAAAAAAGCCAGACTACAGTTTGCAACTGCACATGGGGACAAAGATCGTACTTTTTGAAGAAATTACCTCTGGTCTGATGAAACAAAAATAGAACTGTTTGGCCATAATGATCATCGTTATGTTTGGAGGAAAAAGGCGGAGGCTTGCAAGCCGAAGAACATTATCCCAACCGCAAAGCATCATGTTGTGGGGGTGCTTTGCTGCAGGAGGGACTGATGCACTTCCTAAAATAGATAGCATCATGAGGGAGGAAAATTATGTGGATATATTGAAGCAACATCTCAAGACATCAGTCAGGAAGTTGAAGCTTGGTCGCAAATGGGTCTTCCAAATGGACAATGACCCCAAGCATACTTCCAAAGTTGTGGCAAAATGTCTTAAGGACAACAAAGTCAAGGTATTGGAGTGGTCATCACAAAGCCCTGACCTCAATCCCATAGAAAAGTTGTGGGCAAAACTGAAAAAGCATGTGCGAGAAAGGAGGCCTACAAACCTGACTCAATTACACCAGCCCTGTCAGGAGGAACGGGCCAAAATTCACCCAACTTATTGTGGGAAGCTTGTGGAAGGCTAACCGAAACGTTTGACCCAAGTTAAACAATTTAAAGGCAATGCTACCAAATACTAATTAAGTGTATGTCAACTTCTGACCCACTGGGAATGTGATGAAAGAAATAAAAGCTGAAATAAATCTTTCTCTCTACTATTATTCTGACATTTCACATTCTTAAAATAAAGTGGTCATCCTAACTGACCTAAGACAGGGACTTTTTACTAGGATTAAATGTCAGGAATTGTGAAAAACTGAGTTTACATGTATTTTGCTAAGGTGTATGTAAACTTCCGACTTCAACTGTAACTGCTGTGTGACCAACAGGATCTGCTCATATCAACTGATCAGTGGAGGCTACTGAGGGGAGGATGGCTCATAATCATGGCTTCAATGGAATGGTATCAACCACATGTTTGATACCATGCCATTGACTCCATTCCAGCCATTATTATGAGCCGTCCTCCCCTCAGCAGCCTCCACTGCAACTGATGTCTCATCTCCTCCTCGCCAGTCAATAGGTGTGTGTGTGTGTGTGAGAGAGAGAGAGAGAGAGAGAGAGAGAGAGAGAGAGAGAGAGAGAGAGAGAGAGAGAGAGAGAGAGAGAGAGAGAGAGAGAGAGAGAGAGAGAGAGAGAGAGAGAGAGAGAGAGAGAGAGAGAGAGAGAGAGAGAGAGAGAGAGAGAGAGAGAGAGAGAGAGAGAGAGAGAGAGAGAGAGTACAACATTTTGGGTTCAATGTGTACTGTATCATAGCTCTGCCTCTGCCCTGTCATGGCAGAGGTGTTGGCATGACAACAGCACCAGAGGCAGTCTGAGCCATTACGTTTAGTCAGTTTTATGCATTATAATACTCATAGTATCTTTGCAATGTGGCGTGCATATGAACTCAAGATAGTGCATTTTGATTGTTACAGAGCAGACATCATCATGCCCTGTTTATACAAACATAAAACAATAGGGGTCTAGCCCCTCTTGAGGTTCTTGAGAGACCAGCCTGGGAAGTGAGAGAAGGGAAGAAGTACATTTGAGCAGCAGAAAGAGATGAAAAAATAAGACTGAATGACAACCCAAGAAGACTCGAGGTTGTAATCGCCGCCAAAGGTGCTTCAACAAAGTACTGAGCAAACGGTCTGAAAACTTATGTAAATAACCTATTTCTGTATTCAAATTGCAACCATTTCTAAAAACTTGTTTTTCGCTTTGTGATTATGGGGTATTGTGTGTAGATTGATGAGGGGAAAATTTATTTTATCAATTTTAGAATAAGGCTAACATAACAAAATGTGGAAAAGGTGAAGGGGTCTGAATACTTTCCGAAAGCACTGTATCCATAATAATCGAATCATGTAGACTAACCTACATGGGATGGAAACATTCAGTACATGAAAACTTAAGCGAAAAAGGCAGCTTCATTAAATAGTACCGGCAAAACACCATTCTCAACGTCAACAGTGAAGAGGCGACTCCGGGATGCTGGCCTTCTAGGCAGAGTTGCAAAGAAAAAGCCATATCTCAGACTGGCCAATAAAAATAACAGATTAAGATGGGCAAAAGAACACAGACACCGGAAGGCCAGAATCCCGGAGTCGCCTCTTCACTGTTGACGTTGAGACTGGTGTTTGCGGTTACTATTTAATCAATCTGCCAGTTGAGGACTTGTGAGGTGTCTGGACTAGACACTCTAATGTACTTGTCCTCTTGCTCAGTTGTGCATCAGGGCCTCCCACTCTTTCTATTCTGGTTAGAGCCATTTTGTGCTGTTCAGTGAAGGGAGTAGTACACAGCATTGCACGAGATCTTCAGGTTCTTGGCAATTTCACGCATAGAATAGCCTTAATTTCTCAGAATAAGAATAGACTGATGAGTTTCAAAAGAAAGTTATTTGTTTCTGGCCATTTTGAGCCTGTAATCTAACCCACAAATGCTGATGCTCCAGATAATCAACTAGTCTAAAGGCCAGTTTTATTGCTTCTTTAATCAGGACAACAGTTTTCAGCTGTGCTAACATAATTGCAAAAGGGTTGTCTAATGATCAATTAGCCTTTTAAAATGACAAACTTGGATTAGCTAACATAACGTGCCATTGGAACACAGGAGTGATGATTGCTGATAATGGGCCTCTGTACACCTATGTAGATATTCCATAAAAAATCTGCCGTTTCCAACTACAATAGTCATATACAACATTAACAATGTATTTCTGATCAATTTGATGTTATTTTAAATGGACAAAAAATATAGGCTTTTCTTTCAAAAACAAGGACATTTGTAAGTGACCCCAAACATTTGAACGGTAGTGTATGGTTCATAAATTACAGACAATTTACTCTGAGAATTTAGCATGATTAGAGTGAATAGAATGTCATTACTGCCATGGACGGTCAAAAGTGGTCGCTGCTCAATAGAACTGTCACTGCTCCGTGGGCAGAACGGCGCAAACTTCAAACGTCAACTGACAAGCTAGCTAGTGACTGCAGGTTTGTGTGATAACATGGTCATTTTCTAAATTAAAACCGTGGAATACAAAACTAAATCTAGCATATGTTAAATATATTTATATATACAGTGTCTTCGGAAAGTTTTCAGACCCATAGACTTTTCCCACATTTTGTTTGACTTATTCTAAAATTGATAAAAAAACAATAAAAAATCCTCATCAATCTACACACAATACCCTATAATGACAAAGACCCCCTCTCACCCGCAGAGGTGGGAGGAGGGAACTGGTGGGGGTTAACAACTCACGCCCTGTTGTAAATCAAGTACAGAACATTCAGCTCTCTGTCTCCAATGTTCACCAGAGGAATGTCTTTTGTTTCAACAGACTTTTCCTGACGCAACTCTAACACGTTCTTAAGCAAATACTGGAATAATATTTCTCACATAGAACGTGTGGAATGGTCAGAGGCAATCTAAAGAACACTAATGTTGTTTTGTTTGTTATTTTGTGATGTCATTAAAAATGTAAAAGGAAATACTGTAACTTGGAAAGTATGCCCACTACATGTACAAAGTTTCCATCCTATGCGTTGTGTATGGTATATGAAAAGTTATGAAAGTGTGTTTGTTAATAAGAGAGGAATGTGATTTGAGAAACTATAAGAGAAAATTGTTCACATAAACTTTGCACAGTGACAAGTCACTCCCCTGAGTGAGGTCAGAGAGCATGTCAGCCTGACAGAACCACCCTTTAGAACAAACTGTATAAAATTATGGGTTAAGAATTAACATATCAAACCAGAGAGACGTAGAGCTGCAGCTTTACGTTTGAAGTGGTCTGAACTCTGAATCTCAACACGAGACAATAAACTCAACTCCCGGACAATCACTGGTACAGCTGATTAGCTGTCCTAAGTAAAGTATCTAGAAAAGTGAATTTAAGTGGGACCATTCTACTAATCTGCTCAAACCATCGTATTACGCTACTCTCATCACCCCACTGGGAACCATTGACATGGCTGGCTAGCCTATCTTCAAAGAGGCATCTTCCAGAGCGAATAGAAGGAAAATCAACTCTGTACTTCTGTTCAGGACTACATGACAAGTCACCGGATACCGGACAACTACAGAGAAGAACAACAGTAGAAGACTTGTTGGAACCATTTCTGGACAATCAGAGCCTTACAAGCGTGCCGTGAAAAGGCCCAAACCCTTTCCAAGTCGGCCCGGTTCCAAGAGAGATACACGGCAAACCAAGGCATCTCGCGTAAATACATACATGATTTCTTACTCCAAGCGGGTGGCGGTCCGTGTGCAAATTATAGGAGTACTATAAGTGAGAGTAGATGTACATGTTTCTAAATGTACCAACGTTAAATGTCTCTCTCTCGCACTCTCCATGTCTTTTATAACAAGCAGCCATACTGTTGTGAGTCCGTTATGGACCTGTTTTTAACGTTTTAAGTGTGTATGTTCCTCCCAGTCTTGAGGTCCTGAGCTCTCTGGAGCAGGTTATCACGAAGGATCTCTCTGTAATTTGCTCTGTTCATCTTTGTCTTGATCCTGACTCGTCTCCCAGTCCCTGTCACTGAAAAACATCCCCACAGCATGATGCTGCCACCACCATGCTTCACCGTAGGGACGGTGCCAGGTTTCCTCCAGATGTGACACTTGGCATTCAGGCCAAAGAGTTCAATCTTGGTTTCATCAGACCAGAGAATCTTGCTTCTCATGGTCTGAGAGTCTTTGGGTGGCTTTTGGCAAACTCCAAGCAGGCTGTCATGTGCCTTTTACTGAGGAGTGGCATCCGTCTGGCCACTCTACCATAAAGGCCTGATTGGTGGAGTGCTGCAGAGATGGTTGTCCTTCTGGAAGGTTCTCCCATCTCCACAGAGGAACGCTAGAGCTCTGTCAGAGTGACCATTGGGTTCTCGGTCACCTCCCTGACCAAGGCCCTTCTCCCCTCATTACTCAGTTTGGCTGGGCGGCCACCTCTAGGAAGAGTCTTGTTGGTTCCAAACTCAAATCAAATGTTACTGGTCACATACACATGGTTAGTAGATGTTAATGCAAGTGTAGCAAAATGCTTGTGCTTCTAGTTCCGACAGTGCAGTAATATCTAACAAGTAATCTAACAAATTCACAATGACTACCTTATACACACACAATGTAAGGGGATGGAATAAGAATATGTACATATAAATATATAGATGAGCGATGGCTGTGCGGCATAGGCAAGATGTAATAGATGGTTTAAAATACAGTATATACATTTGAGATGAGTAATGTAGGATATGTAAACATTAATAAAGTGGCATTATTTAAAGTGACTACTGATACTGTTGATGGAATTTATAGGTTTAAATGAATGACTAGAATATTCCACCTTGAAGCCATATAATTGTATGAAATTGATTAGAATCATAAAATTAGAATAAATTACGTGTGTAGTGCTAGTCAGTAAAATTATAATAAATGATGTGTGTAGTTTTAGTCAGAATTAGGGTAAAACAATATAACTGTAACAATGTCTATTATAGTATCTTAAAAACAGACTGTCTGAGCAAGATTCGGTGCCGACCTTGGCTGGGGGGCCACTGAGAGTACTTCCCAGGGTCTCCCTATCTTGAGGGAGGACGGGGAGTGATTCTCACTGACTCCCCTAATCTTTGTCGGCTGGGTAGTGGGACAGTGTGTGCGTAAGATACCTAATGTTTGTGTGTGAAAGTATGTGCGTAAGAAGCCAGTATAAAATGAATGTTTTATTACAACTAACCAGCGCGCCGGTGAATAAACATTTTGACTATCATAGCTGGGGCCTCTGTCTGTTTTCATTTCAACCAGTATCTTATAAATTCTGGGTTACAGACTGAGTAGTTAATTGAAGTTCAGTTTAATTGAAGTTCAATTCTCTTAACAGATACCTTTATTAAATCCATTTATTAATGTGACCAGTGATTTGAGTCTGTATGTTGGCAGCAGCCTCTCTATATTACTGATGGCTGTTTAACAGTCTGATGCCCTTGAGACAGAAGCTGTTTTTCAGTCTCTCTGTCCCAGCTTTGATGCACCTGTACTGACCTCGCCTTCTGGATGATAGCGGGGTGAACAGGCAGTGGATTGGGTGGTTGTTGCCCTTGATGATCTTTTTGGCCTTCCTGTTACATCGGGTGCTGTAGGTGTCCTGGAGGGCTGGTAGTTTGCCCCCGGTGATGCTTGTGCAGACCACAACATCATCTGGAGAGCCCTTTTGTTGGTCCGGTGCCGTTGCCGTGCCAGGCGATGATACAGCCCGACAGGATGCTCTTGACTGTGCATCTGTAAAAGTTTGTGAGGGTTTTAGGTGACAAGCCAAATTTCTTCAGCCTCCTGAGGTTGAAGAGGCGCTGTTGCGCCTTCTTCACCACGCTGTCTGTGTGGGTGGACAATTTCAGTTTATCCGTGATCTGAACGCAGAGGACCTTAAAATGTATCTTCTCCACTACTGTTCCGTCAATATGGATAGGGGGGGTGCTCCCTCTACTGTTTCCTGAAGTCCACGATCATCTCCTTTGTTTTGTTGACGTTCAGTGAGAGGTTATTTTCCTGACACCACATTCCGAGGGCCCTCATCTCCTCCCTGTAGACTGTCTCGTCGTTGTTGGTAATCCATCCTACCACTGTAGTGTCGTCTGCAAACTTGATGATTGAGTTGGAGGCGTGCATAGCCACGCAGTCATGGGTGAATAGGGAGGACAGGAGAGGGCTGAGAACGCACCCTTGTGGGGCCCCGGTGTTGATGATCAGCGGGGTGGAGAAGTTGTTTCCTACCTTCACCACCTGGTAGTCTGTCAGAAAGTCCAGAAGCCAGTTGCACAAGGCGGGGTCGAGAACCAGGGTCTCAAGCTTAATGATGAGTTTGAAGGGTACTATTGTGTTGAATGATGAGCTGTAGTCAATGAACGGCATTCTTACATAGGTATTCCTCTTGTCCAGATGAGATAGGACAGTGTGCAGTGTGATTGCGATTGCATCGTCTGTGGACCTATTGGGGCGGTAAGCAAATTGGAGTGGGTCTAGGGTATCAGGTAGGGTGGAGGTGATATGATCCTTGACTAGTCTCTCAAAGCACTTCATGATGACAGAAGTGGGTGTTACAGGGCAATAGTCATTTAGTTCTGTTACTTTAGCTTTCTTGGGAACAGGAACAATGGTGGCCATCTTGAAGCATGTGGGAACAGCAGACTGGGATAGGGATTGATTGAATATGTCCATAAACACACAAGCCAGCTGGTCAGCGCATGCTCTGAGGACGGGTCTAGGGATGCCATCTGGGCCGGCAGCCTTGCGAGGGTTAACACATTTAAACGTTTTACTCACATCGGCCACGGAGAAGGAAAGCCCACAGTCTTTGGTAGCGGGCCGTGTCGTTGTCATATCCCAGTCCACTTGATCGAAGCAATCTTGAAGCATGGAATCCGATTGGTTAGACGTGGATGGTGGATGGTGTGCTTGCCTTCTAAGTCTGACCAGGAGGCCGCTCCGTCTACCTCTCCTGCGGCGACGACGTTGTTTTGGGTCGGCCTCTGGGATTAGATCCAATGTCCAGAGTGGAGTTCCGAAAAAAGGATCCGCTTCGGGAAAGTCGTATTCCTGGTCGTAATGTTGGTAAGTTGACGTCGCTCTTATATTCAATAGTTCTTCCAGGCTGTATGTAATAACACTTAAGATTTTCTTGGATAACAATGTAAGTAAAAAACAAATTACTGCATAGTTTCCTAAGGACTTGAAGCGAAGCGACCTTCTCTGTCGGAGCCATCTCTCGGGGCCATCTTGCATTTAACTTCTTCCATTTAAGAATGATGAAGGCCACTGTGTTCTTGGGGACCTTCAATGCTGCAGACATTTTTTTGTACCCATCCTCAGATCTGTGCCTCAACACAATCCTGTCTCGGAGCGCTACGGACAATTCCTTTGACCTCATGGCTAGGTTTTTGTCAACTGTGGGACCTTATAAAGAAAAGTGAGTGCCTTTACAAATCATGTCCAATCAATTGAATTTAACACAGGTGGACTACAATCAAGTTGTAGAAACATCTCAAGGATGAACATTGGAAAAAGGATGCACCGGAGCTCAATTTCGAGTTTCATAGCGAACGGTCTTAATACTTATGTAAATAAGGTATCTGTTTTTTTTAAATAAAATTGCAAAAATTTCTTTAAACCTGTTTTCTCTTTGTGATTATGGGGTATTGTGTGTAGATTGCTGAGGATTTTTTATTTTTTGAATAAGCCTGTAACGTAACAAAATGTGGAAAAAGTCAAGGGGTCTGAATGCTTTCCGAAGGCACTGTACATACATACATACATACATACATACAGTTGAAGTCAGAAGGTTACATACACCTTAGCCAAATACATTTAAACTCAGCTTTTCAAAACTCCTGACATTTAATCCTGACATAAAAATTCCTGTCTTAGGTCAGTTAGGATCACTACTTTATTTTAAGAATGTGAAATGTCAGAATAATAGTAGAGAGAATTATTTATTTCAGCTTTTATTTCTATCATCACATTCCCAGTGTGTCAGACATTTACATACACTCAATTCGTATTTGGTAACATTGCCTTTAAATTGTTTAACTGGGTCAAATGTTTTGGGTAGCCTTCCACAACCATCTTTCAATAAGTTGGGTGAATTTTGGCCCATTCCTCCTGACAGAGCTGGTGTAACTGAGTCAGGTTTGTAGGCCTCCCTGCTCGCACACGCTTTTTCAGTTCTGCCCACAAATTTTCTATAGGATTGAGGTCAGGGCTTTGTGATGGCCACTCCAATACATTGACTTTGTTGTCCTTAAGACATTTTGCCACAACTTTGTAAGTATGCTTGGGGTCATTGTCAATTTGGAAGACCCATTTGCGACCAAGTTTTAACTTCCTGACTGATGTTTTGAGATGTTGCTTCAATATATCCACATAATTTTCCTCCCTCATGATGCCATCTATTTTGTAAAGTGCACCAGTCCCTCCTGCAGCAAAGCACCCCCACAACATGATGCTGCCACCCCCGTGCTTCACGGTTGGGATGGTGTTCTTCGGCTTGCAAGCCTCCCCCTTTTTCTCCAAACATAACGATGGTCATTATGGCCAAACAGTTTTTGTTTCATCAGACCAGAGGACATTTCTCCATGTGCAGTTGCAAACCGTAGTCTGGCTTTTTTTATGGCGGTATTGGAGCAGTAGCGTCTTCCTTGCTGAGCAGCCTTTCAGGTTATGACGATATAGGACTTTTACTGTGGATATAGATACTTTTGTACCTGTTTCCTCCAGCATCTTCACAAGGTCCTTTGCTGTTGTTCTGGGATTGATTTGCACTTTTTGCACCCAAGTACGTTCATCTCTAGGAGACAGAACTCCTTCCTGAGCGGCATGACAGCTGCGTGGTCCCATGGTGTTTATACTTGCGTACTATTGTTTGTACAGATGAACGTGGTACCTTCAGGCATTTGGAAATTGCTCCTAAGGATGAACCAGACTTTTGGAGGTCTACAATTTTTTTTCTGAGGTTTTAGCGGATTTCTTTTGATTTTCCCATGATGTCAAGCAAAGAGGCACTGAGTTTGAAGGTAGGCCTTGAAATACATCCACAGGTATATCCCCAATTGACTCAAATGATGTCAATTAGCCTATCAGAAGCTTCTAATGCCATGACATCATTTTCTGGAATTTTCCAAACTGTTTAAAGGCACAGTCAATTTAGTGTACGTAAACTTCTGACCCACTGGAATTGTGATACAGTGAATTATAAGTGAAATAATCTGTCTGTAAACAATTGTTTGAAAAATGACTTGTTTCATGCACAAAGTAGATGTCCTAACCGACTTGCCAAAACTATAGTTTGTTAACAAGAAATTTGTTCAGTGGTTGAAAAACGAGTTTTAATGACTCCAACCTAAGTGTATGTAAACTTCCGACTTCAACTGTAGATACATACATACATACATACATACATACATACAGTACCAGTCAAACGTTAGGACACACCTACTCACTCAAGGGACACACCTTCTCATTCATTTTCTTTATTTGTATTATTTTCTACATTGTAGAATAATAGTGAAGACATCAAAACTATGAAATAACACATATGGAATCATGTAGTAAACAAAAAAGTGTTAAACAAATCAAAATATATTTGAAATTCTTCAAAGTAGCCACTCTTAGCCTTGATGACAGCTTTGCACACGCTTGGCATTCTCTCAACCAGCTTCTCATGGAATGCTTTTCCAACAGTCTTGAAGGAGTTCCCACATGCTGAGCACTTGTTGGTTGATTTTCCTTCACTCAGCGGTCCAACTCCTTCCAAACCATCTCAACTGGGTTGAGGTCAGGTGACCGTGGAGGCCATGTTAGCTGATGCAACACTCCATCACTCTCCTTATTGGTCAAATAGCCCTTACACAGCCTGGAGGTGTGTTGGGTCATTGTCCTGTTGAAAAAGAACCAGATGGGGGTGCTTTGCTGGTGACACTGTCAGTGATTTACTTAGAATTCAAGGCACACTTAACCAGCATGGCGACCACAGCATTCTGCAGCGATACGCCATCTATCTGGTTTCCGCTTAGTGGGACTATAATTTATTACTAAGAAGCTGGTTTAGAGAATGCCAAGAGTGTGCAAAGTTGTCATCAAGGCAAAGGGTGGCTACTTTGAAGATTCTCAAATATAAAATATATTTGATTTGTTTAACACTTTTTTGGTTACTACATGATTCCATATGTGTTATTTCACAGTGTTGAGGTCTTCACTATTATTCTACAATGTAGAAAATAGTAAAAATTATTTAAAACCCTTAAATGAGTAGTTGTGTCAAAACTTTTGACTGGTACTGTATATTAATTTACAAAGCTAACAGACTGAAATTTAACATCTTACCCTGCCTGAATAAACCTGTTCCACTTTTCATGGCTATTTCTGAGTCTTTCCCTTTAAATTGCCATAGAAACGGCCCCTCCCAACGTTTATTGGTCGGGGTTAGAGGACAGACGAAACTGACGAGGATATCAAGTTGAGTTTGATTGGTCCAAAGCGTGGAAACCTTTCCAAATTTTACAAAGCCGAAATATGGTCGAGATATAACAAATAGCTGCGCGGTCTAAACTAGCAACAGTCACACCACAAACTAACGTTCTGCTTTAATCAGGTGATAATATTGTAGAGAACAATTTAATGGTTAATTGAATGTAATGTATAATGGCATAGGCTAAATAAAACAAAGTTTAGACATTCATTTAGTAGCACCCTCTTGAATTTACCCATATTCCACTACATTCTAGAGTAAGTGAACGCCCTACCATCCCGGAAAAATTGGGTCCCCGCTGAAAAACTTTGAATGCCATTCACATAATGCATTTGCCAACCTTACTTTGTTACAGAAACGTTGTTTTTAAAGCCCAGAGAATCAAGTGTAGTTCTGCTGGAAAAGCCAGCCGACTTCACAACACAACACATGTCCCTGTGCTGTTCCACTCGTGACAAGTACGGCGACATGTGCATATCAACCCTAATGATGCGGAGACACGGTCACTGAACTAACTACATGGCAATTCTGTCGAATAAATACCTATTTTACACTGCAGAGAGAAGACGACGGACGCACAGGTGAATATCATCATGTTTTACCATTTGAATTTGTTTTGGAAGGTGGAGTAGAGATGTTTTGAAAGCGCTTCCTTGTTGATAAATGATTGCGTAATCGGTGTACGATTGGGTGTGAAAATGTTATTGTTTCTTCTCGACCGTCGAAGATCTTTGATAGTTTCAATATGAGTCGGATGAACCATGATGATTATGAGGGGCGTAATACAGAAGAGAGGGAGGCTATTAGGAACATGAAATAAGATCTTAAGTTATAACGTCAACAGATAGCTTCATAACACTGCAACCTCCTAAAACACGTTACTAACTGTCCTCTATACTTTTGCTACAGAATATTATTATTAACATCTGATCTTACAATTTCTAAACATGTTTTTTGAACTTGTGATGCAGAGATAACTCCACTGGATCAAATTAGTTTATATTGTAACATGTGACTGATGTTAGTGTAATTCAACATTTGCATAATATATAAAAATGTATATTTGAATATCCA
The DNA here is from genome assembly GCF_045679555.1 of Salvelinus alpinus. Lineage (NCBI taxonomy): Eukaryota > Metazoa > Chordata > Actinopteri > Salmoniformes > Salmonidae > Salvelinus > Salvelinus alpinus. The sequence continues at coordinate 42,058,354 of NC_092091.1, read as the reverse complement.
CTTCCCTACAAAGAACAAAAAAAATCACTATCTATATAGTCTATTATTGGTTGGTCTATATTATAAGGTCAGGCTATATTTAAACCATAAGGCCCGAGGTGGTGTGGTAATTTTTTAAATTGAACTTTTATTTAATTAGGCAAGTCAGTTAAGAACAAATTCTTATTTACTATGACGGCCTATCAAAAGGCAAAAGGCCTCCTGCAGGGACGGCGGGTGGGATTAAAAATCAATTAAATAAATGTATAGGATAAAACACACATCACAACAAGAGAGACAACACAGCACTACATAAAGAGAGACCTAAGAAAACAACAACTTAGTATTCCATGAGTCCTGTCCCTTGTATATATCTTTTTACATATTTTTCTTCGCATATCTTTAAAAAATATTTTCCTAAACAGCAACTTCTAAATACTCTCCTTCAACCTGCCTCACCCAATGTGGCGTGGCGCTTTTTTTCTAAAGTATTTTTATTTACTTCGGTTCTGGAATCCCTCAACTGAAGCTAGCCTGCTAACTACCTACCAGCTATCAGTTAGCAAACCATTGCTAGCGGTCATCAGCTAACCTTTAGCTCGGAAAGCTCTCGCCAGTTCGAACAACGTGACTCAAACCAGAGCATAACGGACCTATTTCTTTCCATATCCCCGGATTCCTACCGCAAACTCTGAACATTTTCATCTGGATCTTCGCAACTAGCTAACCACAATCCCGGGTGACCACTCTTGGCTAGCGTTTCCATCCCGGAGCAAGCACCAATTAGCCTGAAGCTAGCCCGGCCAGTGCTCCTGTGCTACCACCAAAGCCCACTCCTGGGCTACAATATCCGGACCCCTTCTACTGTCGGTACGTGGCACGGAACCCCGCCGATCCTCTACGACTGGAATACCGACATAATCTGCCCGAGGACTCCAACAGGCCCCTCAGGCGCGACGCCCGCTGAAGGCCCATTCTGCTAACCTGCTAGGCCTGCTTGCTACCTAGGTCTTCCTGGAACCCTACTAATTCCACGACTGGGCTATCGATGTCACCGCACGAAGAGGCAAAAACAGACTTACCCCCATTGCGACGTCCCCCAAAGGCTAACTTGCTAGCCCCGGTCTGCTAACTGCTAGCTTGCCTGCCCCGGTCTGCTAACTGCTAGCTTGCCTTCCCCGGTCTGCTAACTGCTAGCCCCTGCTAACTGCTTGCTTGCTAACCCGGTCTGCTAACTGCTTGCTTTTTTAGCCCCGGCCTACTAACTGTTAGCTTGTTAGCATCGGCCTGCTAACTGTCTGAATCGCCGTGTCCCCAGTCAGCCCAACCACTCACTGTACCCATATGTTCACTTGGCTACGCATGCCTCTCTCTAATATCAGTATGCCTCGTCCATTACTGTCCTGGTTAGTGATTACTGTCTTATTTCACTGTAGAGCCTCTAGCCCTGCTCAATATGCCTTAACCAACCATGTTGTTCCACCTCCTACATATGCGATGACATCACCTGGTTTAAACGTCTCTAGAGACTATATCTCTCTCATCATTACTCAATGCCTAGGTTTACCTCCACATCCTACCTTACCTTTGTCTGTACACTATGCCTTGAATCTATGCTATCGAGCCCAGAAACCTGCTCCTTTTACTCTCTGTTCCGAACGTGCTAGACGGCCAGTTCGTATAGCATTTAGCCGTACCCTTATCTTACTTCTCCTCTGTTCCTCTGGTGATGTAGAGGTTAATCCAGGTCCTGCAGTGCCTAGCCCCACTCCCACTCCCCAAGTGCTCTCATTTGTTGACTTCTGTAACCGTAAAAGCCTTGGTTTCATGCATGTTAACATTAGAAGCCTACTCCTTAAGTTTGTTTTACTCACTGCTTTAGCACATTCTGCCAACCCGGATGTCTTAGCCGTGTCTGAATCCTGGCTTAGGAAAACTACCAAAAACCCTGAAATCTCCATCGCAAACTATAACATTTTCCGCCAAGATAGAACTGCCAAAGGGGGCGGTGTTGCAATCTACTGCAAAGATAGCCTGCAGATTTCTGTATTACTATCCAAGTCTGTACCCAAACAATTCGAGCTTCTTCTTCTAAAAATTCACCTTTCCAGAAACAAGTCTCTCACTGTTGCTGCTTGCTATAGACCTCTCTCTGCCCCCAGCTGTGCCCTCGATACCATATGTGAATTGATTGTTATCTATCTTCTGAGCTCGTGCTACTAGGTGACCAAAACTGGGACATGCTTAACACCCCGGCCATCCTACAATCTAAGCTTGATGCCCTCAATCGCACACAAATTATCAATGAACCTACCAGGTACAACTCCAATCCGTAAACACGAGCACCCTCATAGATGTCATCCTAACTAACTCGCCCTCCAAATACACCTCTGCTGTTTTCATTCAAGATCTCAGCGATCACTGCCTCATTGCCTGCATCCGTAATGGGTCTGCGACCAAACGACCACCCCTCATCACTGTCAAACGCTCCCTAAAACACTTCTGCGGACAGGCCTTTCTAATTGACCTGGCCGGGGTATCCTGTAATGACATTGACCTCATCCCGTCAGTAGAGGATGCCTGGCTATTCTTTAAAAGTGCCTTCCTCACCATCTTAAATAAGCATGCCCCATTCAAAAAATGTTGAACTAGGAATAGATATAGTCCTTGGTTCACTCCAGACCTGTCTGCCCTTGACCAGCACAAAAACATACTGTGGCGTTCTGCATTAGCATCGAATAGCCCTCGTGATATGCAACTTTTCAGGGAAGTTAGGAACAAATATACACAGGCAGTTAGGAAAGCTAAGGCTAGCTTTTTCAAACAGAAATTTACATCCTGTAGTACTAACTCAAAAAAGTTCTGGGACACTGTAAAGTCCATGGAGAAAAAGAGCACCTCCTCCCAGCTGCCCATTGCTCTGAGAATAGGAAACACTGTCACCACCGATAAATCCACTATAATTGAGAATTTCAATAAGCATTTCTCTACGGCTGGCCATGCTTTCCACCTGGCTACCCCTACCCCGGTCAACTGTGCAGCACCCTCCACAGCAACCCGCCAAAGCCCCCACCATTTCTCCTTCACCCAAATCCAGAAAGCTGATGTTCTGAAAGAGCTGCAAAATCTGGACCCCCTACAAATCAGCCGGGCTAGACAATCTGGACCCTCTCTTTCTAAAATGATCTGCCGAAATTGAGGCAACCCCTATTACTAGCCTGTTCAACCTCTCTTTCGTATCGTCTGAGATTCCCAAAGATTGGAAAGCTGCCGCGGTCATCCCCCTCTTCAAAGGGGGTGACACTCTAGACCCAAACTGCTACAGACCTATATCTATCCTACCCTGTGCTATGCAATCTGGTTTCAGGGCTGGTCATGGGTGCACCTCAGCCACGCTCAAGGTCCTAAACGACATCATAACTGCCATCGATAAGAGACATTACTGCGCAGCTGTATTCATCGACCTGGCCAAGGCTTTCGACTCTGTCAATCACCACATTCTTATTGGCAGACTCGACAGTCTTGGTTTCTCAAATGATTGCCTCGCCTGGTTTACCAACTACTTCTCTGATAGAGTTCAGTGTGTCAAATCGGAGGGCCTGTTGTCCGGACCTCTGGCAGTCTCTATGGGGGTGCCACAGGGTTCTATCCTCGTGCCGACTCTGTTCTCTGTATACATCAATGATGTTGCTCTTGCTGCTGGTGATTCTCTGATACTCCTCTACGCAGACGACACCATTCTGTATACTTCTGGCCCCTCTTTGGACACTGTTAACTAACCTCCAGACGAGCTTCAATGCCATTCAACTCTCCTTCCGTGGCCTCCAACTGCTCTTAAACGCAAGTAAAACTAAATGCATGCTATTCAACCGATCACTGCCCACACCTGCTCGCCCGTCCAGCATCACTACTCTTGACGGCTTTGACTTAGAATACGTGGACAACTACAAATACCTAGGTGTCTGTTTAGACTGTAAACTTTCCTTCCAGACTCACATTAAGCATCTCCAGTCCAAAATTAAATCTAGAATCGGCTTCCTATATCGCAACAAAGCATCCTTCACTTATGCTGCCAAACATACCCTCGTAAAACTGACCATCCTACCGATCCTCGACTTTGGTGATGTCATCTATAAAATAGCCTCCAACTACTCAACAAACTGGATGCAGTCTATCACAGTGCCATCCGTTTTGTCACCAAAGCCCCATACACTACCCACCATTGCGACTTGTACACTCTCGTTGGTTGGCCCTCGCTTCATACTCGTCGCCAAACCCACTGGCTACAGGTTATTTACAAGTCTCTGCTAGGTAAAGCCCCGCCTTATCTCAGCTCACTGGTCACCATAGCAGCACCCACTCATAGCACGCGCTCCAGCAGGTATATCTCACTGGTCACCCCCAAAGCCAATTCCTCCTTTGGCCGCCTTTCCTTCCAGTTCTCTGCTGCCAATGACTGGAACGATCTGCAAAAATCTCTGAAGCTGGAAACGCTTATGTCCCTCACTAGCTTTAAGCATCAGCTGTCAGAGCAGCTCACAGATTACTGCTCCTGTACATAGCCTATCTATAATTTAGCCCAAACAACTACCTCATCCCCTACTGTATTTATTTATTTATTTTGCTCCTTTGCACCCCATTATTTCTATTTCTACTTTGCACATTATTCCACTGCAAATCTACCATTCCAGTGTTTTACTTGCTATATTGTATTTACCTCGCCACCATTGTCTTTTTTTGCCTTTACCTCCCTTTTCTCACCTCATCTCCTCCAATTGTATATAGACTTATTTCTCTACTGTATAATTGACTGTATGTTTTGTTTATTCCATGTGTAACTCTGTGTTGTTGTATGTGTCGAATTGCTATGCTTTATGTTGGCCAGGTCGCAGTTGCAAATGAGAACTTGCTCTCAACTAGCCTACCTGGTTAAATAAAGGTGAAATTTAAAAAATTCTAAAATAAACATAGCATGGTAGCAACACAACATGGTAGCAGCACAAAACAGGGCACAGACAACAGCACAAAGGGCAAGAAGGTAGACACAACAATACATCATGAAAAGCAGCCACAACTGTCAGTAAGAGTGTCTATGATTGAGTCATTGAATGAAGAGATTGAGATAAAACTGTCCAGTGTGAGTGTTTGTTGCAGCTCGTTCCAGTCGCTAGCTGCAGCGAACTGAAAAGATGACCGACCCAGGAATGTGTGTGCATTGGGGACCTTTAACAGAATGTGACTGGTAGAACGGGTGTTGTCTACTGCAGCCCTCATCTTCCACATACATCTCAGATAGGGGGGAGTGAGGCCTAAGGGTTTTATAAATACGCATCAACCAGTGGGTCTTGCGACGGGTATACAGAGGTGTCCAGTTTACAGAAGAGTGTATAGTGCAGTGATGTGTCCTTTAAGGGGCATTGTTGGCAAATCTAATAGCCGATTGGTAAAGAACATCTAGCCGCTCGAGAGCACCCTTACCTGCCGATCTATAAATTATGTCTCCGTAATCTAGCATGGGTAGGATGGTCATCTGAATCAGGGATAGTTTGGCAGCTGGGGTGAAAGAGGAGCGATTACTATAGAGGAAACCAAGTCTAGATTTAACTTTAGCCTGCAGCTTTGATATGTGCTGAGAGAAGGACAGTGTACCGTCTAGCCATACTACCAAGCACTTGTATGAGGTGACTACCTCAAGCTCTAAACCCTCAGAGGTAGTAATCACACCTGTGGGGAGAGGGCCATTCTTCTTACCAAACCACATGACCTTTGTTTTGGAGGTGTTCAGAACAAGGTTAAAGGCAGATACAGCTTGTTGAACACTTAGAAAGCTTTGTTGTAGAGTGTTTAACACAAAATCCGGGGAGGGGCCAGCTGAGTATGAGACTGTATCATCTGCATATAAATAGATAAGAGAGCTTCCTACTGCCTGAGCTATGTTGTTGATGTAAATTGAGAAGAGCGTGGGGCCTAGGATCGAGCATTGGGTTACACGCTTGCTGACAGGCAGTGGCTGAGACAGCAGATGGGGGTACTAAGTTAACATATAGACTTGTTTTATGATGGTCATACCATGGATCATTTAGCTATTTGAGTTTTAGGACCCCTTTAGGTACAGTGGGGCAAAAAAGTATTTAGTCAGCCACCAATTGTGCAAGTTCTCCCACTTAAAAAGACGAGAGGCCTGTAATTTTCATCATAGGTACACTTCAACTATGACAGACAAAATGAGAAAAAAAATCCAGAAAATCACATTGTAGGATTTTTAATGAATTTATTTGCAAATTATGGTGGAAAATAAGTATTTGGTCAATAACAAAAGTTTATCTCAATACTTTGTTATATACCCTTTGTTGGCAATGACAGCGGTCAAGCGTTTTCTGTAAGTCTTCACAACGTTCACACACACTGTTGCTGGAATTTTGGCCCATTCCTCCATGCAGATCTCCTCTAGAGCAGTGATGTTTTGGGGCTGTTGCTGGGCAACACGGACTTTCAACTCCCTCCAAAGATTTTCTATGGGGTTGAGATCTGGAGACTGGCTAGGCCACTCCAGGACCTTGAAATGCTTCTTACGAAGCCACTCCTTCGTTGCCCGGGCGGTGTGTTTGGGATCATTGTCATGCTGAAAGACCCAGCCATGTGTCATCTTCAATGCCCTTGCTGATGGAAGGAGGTTTTCACTCAAAATCTCACGATACATGGCCCCATTCATTCTTTCCTTTACACGGATCAGTCGTCTTGGTCCCTTTGCAGAAAAACAGCCCCAAAGCATGATGTTTCCACCCCCATGCTTCACAGTAGGTATGGTGTTCTTTGGATGCAACTCAGCATTCTTTGTCCTCCTAACATGACGAGTTGAGTTTTTACCAAAAAGTTATATTTTGGTTTATTCTGACCATATGACATTCTCCCAATCTTCTTCTGGATCATCCAAATGCTCTCTAGCAAACTTCAGACGGGCCTGGACATGTACTGGCTTAAGCAGGGGGACACGTCTGGCACTGCAGGATTTGAGTCCCTGGCGGCGTAGTGTGTTACTGATGGTAGGCTTTGTTACTTTGGTCCCAGCTCTCTGCAGGTCATTCACTAGATCCCCCCGTGTGGTTCTGGGATTTTTGCTCACCGTTCTTGTGATCATTTTGACCCCACGGGGTGAGATCTTGCGTGGAGCCCCAGATCGAGGGAGATTATCAGTGGTCTTGTATGTCTTCCATTTCCTAATAATTGCTCCCACAGTTGATTTCTTCAAACCAAGCTGCTTATCTATTGCAGATTCAGTCTTCCCAGCCTGGTGCAGGTCTACAATTTTGTTTCTGGTGTCGTTTGACAGCTCTTTGGTCTTGGCCATAGTGGAGTTTGGAGTGTGACTGTTTGAGGTTGTGGACAGGTGTCTTTTATACTGATAACAAGTTCAAACAGGTGCCATTAATACAGGTAACGAGTGGAGGACAGAGGAGCCTCTTAAAGAAGAAGTTACAGGTCTGTGAGAGCCAGAAATCTTGCTTGTTTGTAGGTGACCAAATACTTATTTTCCACCATAATTTGCAAATAAATTCATTAAAAATCCTACAATGTGATTTTCTGGATTTCTTTTCTCATTTTGTCTGTCATAGTTGAAGTGTACCTATGATGAAAATTACAGGCCTCTCTCATCTTTTTAAGTGGGAGAACTTGCACAATTGGTGGCTGACTAAATACTTTTTTGCCCCACTGTATATAAAAATTTATAATGATTTGTTAAAATATGGAATTTGGCCTTTACCACTATAGCCCATAGAAATGCATTGAATAACACAGTCTTAATAAAAAAATAAAAAGACAGTCAAAAAAGAAAATCATAAGGGTTTGAAGTATCTGTCCTATATCTAGCATGGTGGTTGTAGTATCATGCTGTGGGGATGTTTTTTAGAGGCAGGGACTGGGAGAGTCGTCAGGATCGAGGGAAAGATGAACGGAGCAAAGTACAGAGAGATCCTTGATGAAAACCTGCTCCAGAGTGCTCAGGACCTCAGACTGGGGCAACGGTTCACCTTCCAACAGAACCATGACCCTAAGCAGACAGCCAAGACAACGCAGGTGTGGCTTCGGGACAAGTCTCTGAATGTCATTGAGTGGCCCAGCCAAAGCCCGGACTTGAACCCAATCGAACATCTCTGGAGAGACCTGAAAATAGCTCTGCCCTGACACTCCCCATCCAACCTGACAGAGCTTGAGAGGATCTGCAGAGAAGAATTGGGATAAACTCAGGTGTACCAAGCTTGTAGCGTCATACCCAAAAAGACTCGAGGCTGTAATCGCTGGCAAAGGTGCTTCAACAAAGTACTGAGTAAAGGGTCTGAATACTTATGTAAATGTGATTATCATAATTTTTTTGCTTTGTCGTTATGGGGTATTGTTTGTAGATTGATGAGGAAAAAGATTTAATCCCATTTGGAATAAGGCTGTAACGAAACAAACAGTTTGGCAAAAATCAAGTGTTCGGAATACTTTCTGAATGCACTGTATAAGAAAGCTCAGGAAATATTTTTGTTTTTCTAAACCTTTACAGTAGTTAGTTGGAAACATTACGAATATTTTTGTTGGGTCGTTCCATTTCATTTCCGCAAGCCATGACACCCATAGGGCCTTATAAAATATGAGCTTTATTTTGCCTGACTCTGTTTTGTTTTCTCCCAAATTAATTTCCAGGTTTCCATTTTCCCAAATTTTTAAATAGAAAAACAATAAATTGGATATTTGAAGCCCACACAATGCTTAAACCACATCAGGAGACGACTTTTGACGTCTGGATTTTCTGTTGTGATATTTTTGTTGTTGTTGGTGTAGTTACCCTTTAACTCCAGTGTGCACCTAGGAAGAGGCTGTTGTTTAGTGGTGTTTTTGTACCGCATATGTGATGGTAGAGTTAGCAAAACAAATACCCACTGGATCGATGCAAATAATCATGATATCATCAAACATTTAATTGAGAAGGTTTTTGGGAAAAAATATATAATTGAAGTTGTTAGGTTTATATCCCATCCTATATCCTGATATTACCAGGTTCTGACCACTAGATATAGATGTTTTGTAGTAAAAAAGATGGAGGAAAATAAGTGTTTCTAATGACATCATCAACCAATTAGTAGGCAATGCCTGCTCATAATGGGCTAAAATCACATGATGCACACCAATGATGCCATTGGAAACACTTCCTCTATCTTTTTACTAGAAAACATAGAAACATGCAATTTTCACGGATGATTGTGCTGGAGATGATCAATATGAAGTCGAGAAATTGTGCAATTTTCCTTTTAAGATATTTTCTATTTTCTCTCCCTCTTGAGGAGGGAGGATTATGAAAGTTCACAGAAGTAACAAATGAAGGTAGCACTACCAATTAGTTAGTGTTTTTACTGATAACAATTTTGTTTATGAATTATTAAGTGATTTAAAACGCTTCACTCTGTAACCAAATGACCTGAAAAATATCAGAATTACTGCAATTGAATTGGCCACAATGAGAAATCATAGTAGTCACAAACCACAGTTGCAGTACAGTAAAGAAAAGTAGAGTATAGTTCTGTACAGTAGAGCACACATGAGTACAGTATAATATACTGTACTTTACTGTGCTCTAATAAGCTGTACTGTGATGTCCAAACTTGTGAAACATAGATGTATATGGTTGGTACAGTAAAAAAAAGTCGTGTTCAGTACAGTAGATCACAAATGAGTAGAGTACAGTATAATGTAATATACTCTACTGGACTGGACTGTACAGAACTATTCTCTACTCAACTTTTCTTTACTGCACTGTATTCTACTGTACTGTACTCGCCTGCACTGTACTCCACCCTTTACTGTACTGTGCTATGCTATACTGGACTCTACTGTGCTCTATGGTGATGAGCAAACCTGTTAAACTTAGACGTCTATTATTGGTACAGATTTAGTCCAGTCTGGACCAACCAAATGTGGTCTTGTTTGGGGGCAGCACTCATTAGAATGATAGCCAGTGAGTAGAATAATACCCGCACATGCCAAGGAGGATATTACTTTTGTCTACCTTTGTGTACCTCAGGATACATCACCACGAAGAGAATGCCATTCATAATTATGCATTTCTGTATTGTACAGATCAAGGACCCATTACTCTAGTTCAGAACCAAAATAGATGTTTTCAAACTCAAGGTGTCATATCGTAGCTAACACTCCAGTCTTTCTGCAGACATCTTTACTCGGGGTAGATACTTAAGAGTTTTTGGTTAATGTGTAGTCACGTAAAATCTGAAGGAGATTTTAATGTCATTCTATTACCAAACTTTGCATCTGACCTGTTCCTCAAGTAAATTAAAAGTAGACTTCTGCATGTAGGTGTATGATTTGTTAGACGTATCAATGTCTTTTTGCTTGGTATACATTTTGAAGTGAAAAGGTGAGTCCCAGTATCACTCTGTTACTGTGGAATTGCCTATAATTAGCTTTGAAGTGTACTACTTTTATTTTATGGCTGTCAGCCACATCAGCTGTTATGTGCCATACTGTATATATGACATTATGGAGGAGTTTTCCATATGTTCTGGTACTCCTACAAGACTTCATGAATTTTCAATCCAGAAATGAACTAGACTCTGATCCCAGGACAGACAGACATGAATTAGACAGACAGATGGATGTCATGGGTTGAAGTCTCCCCCCCCCCCTCTCTCTTTGCCATAGTGGACCATTTATCTGATTTACTGAGGGAGGTTTTAATGAGGACTAAGAGTCGAGTGGCGTACCAGAGCTAAGAGGCCCCTGACGCAGCCTGGCTCCACTCTGGGCCCCTTGGCAGGCATCACAACCACCACTGCCCTCCTCTTCTGGCCTGGCTAACTCTTCACACACATGCCCACTTTGAGAGAATCTAGCAGCTGGTCAATGTTTATTACGCAACCCTGAGATCTACCACATGAAAAAGTCTTCTGGAATCGCACAACATCGTTAGAACAGAGGGAAAGAAAAGGAAGAAAAGCAGAACCAACATTTTTTTGAAAGGGTTGAGTAATTGTCTTTTGGCAGAGCGAGGGGTGGTCATTTAGTGAGGTCGATTTGGGCTAAGGTGGTCGATTTGAGACGTCTGTCTGTCTCACCATTGAAAAATCTTGATTTCCATTTTGGAAATTAACTACAGTTAGCTAGCTAGGCTACAGCCGGTCTGATTGATTAGCCTGAGTAGATTACATAAGATCTGTTGAGTCAGGGCCCGCTTCAGTGTGTCAGATTTGAAATGTCATAGCAGGTTCAACAGCTTACACTGTATCTTTCCTAACTCCGAGGGTTAGACAGTTATCATCTGACGTGTGTGTATGTCGTCTTGTCTATTGTAACAGGATCCTTGTACACATAGGCCTCTCATTCCTCTCTGTAACACACTGGCCCACTTGACTATGCATAATGACCAGTCACAGGGTCATTAATGTTGGTCCTAATGTTTAGCTAGTGTTCCTGCTCCTCTCCATACTCTCGTAAATCAGACATGGTCTTGGCATGGTCGCTGATACTGTCAGCTCTCTGGCCTGGCCTCTCTGGTAGAAAGAGAAGTTTGAAATGGGTATCAATTAGGGGTGGCACAATTACTGTATAACCGTGTAACCGGCGGTTATGGATGAAGACCGTCATTAAAATAACAGCTGACCGTAGACGGGACGGCGAGGCATTCGGGGGGTTGAGTCCGTTTCTGCAATAATATGGACTCTTAACAACATGATTCAACTTTGTTGCCCCTTGCTGAAGCAAGCAAAGTGTTGTAGCAAACGATTAATAGAATGGGCTTGGAACTTCTAACCACAAAGATCCTATTCATAGATTTCAACTGCGTCACTTGGTCGCATTGCGCCATAGTTATGAACTCTCTCAAGCCGCACTCTATGGCGCAATCGTTTCAATGGTTATATAGAATGTTCATTCAACTGATGTTATCTGATGTGGCTCATGCAATGGAATCTATTTTTTTGTAATGTCAGTTGAGTTGAATCAACAAATCACAGCACATATGTACACGTCCCGCTTCTATTTCCTGCTCTGCTCCTATTGGTACACTCATTGGCCGCCAGTCCACCCATTATGCCATCATTGACCTGAATGGAGACGGGCATTCTATTCATTCTATTTCTATGGCAACACACGCGGGCCGGAGCAGAGGAAAGGAGAAATGTTTTATTCGAGCGGTTATTACGTAGACCAGTAACCGTCATCCAAAATTCCATGACGGTCACAGCCGTAGTATCAACAAAAACAACAGGATGTTCAACACGGAACTGTGGTTCCCTCTGGGTATTATATTAGGCAACACATGATGTTTATGTCCCATTAGCTTATGGTAAATGAGCAGATCTCGTTTGAAATACGATTTGAAATCTTTGCTCTACCCTGCTAGATGGGCAGGTTTTGCTGTTTTGGGACTATTTTATTTATCCATTAAGCCAGGCAAGCGCAGTATTTTAAATCTATTTAAAATGATTTTGAATTGTATTTGACCCCAAGTCTGAATGTGAGAAGAGGACTCAGTCTGCCAGCCAGGGAGAGCCATGGAGAGTTCAAGGCAGGGTTGAGGATGGGAAATTGTGAGGGAGCGGTGTGCCAAGCAGGCCGGGTGGGGTGTGAGTTTTGGGTGTGCTTACCTGGGAAAATTCCTCCTCCCGTCTTCTGTCTTGTGTTGCACAGTTAAACCCTGCAGCAAAAACAGACTGATCCTAGAGCTTTACTCTACACAAAGGTCTGACACCTACACCACACCGTCTGCAACCCAAATGCCACCGTATTCCATATATAGTGCACTACTTTTGACCAGGGCCCACAGGGCTTTGGTCAAAAGTAGTGCGCTATGTAGGGAATAGGGTGCCATTTGTGACGCAGTCACCATCACACCACTGCCTGGCTGTGAGAGAGATAGAAAAAGGGATGTTTGTGTTTTGTGTCCTAGTCAGAGCCTGTTCAGACCTGTCTTTATGACGTTATTAGAACGGTGTCTGAATACCGGAGCATAAATAGCAGGGGATAACACCCGAGCTGCTGAGGCAGGGATGATGCACACATACAAGTACGCACAGATGAACACGCAGCACACCTGTGGGAGTCCATCAACCATGAATAATCAATCTCTGGTTGGTAGAAGGAATAGGGCCCTATAAAATCAGTTTTAATTTCTGCCTGATTATGTTTTTGTTTTTTTCCGAAATTCTGTTTCCCTCCCTCTGTTTCTCCAACTTTTCACTCTCAAATAGACAAACTACTAGTTTGGATGTTCTAAGTCCACAACAATGCTTAAACCACGCCATGAGACCACTTTTGAAGTCTGGGAAAAATTTGAGAAATGTAGACTTTTCGGTGTAGTTACCCTTTAATTCCAGTGTGCACCTAGCAAGACGCTTGCTTTTGTTTAGCAGTGTTCAAATCAAGTTTTATTGGTCACATACACGTATTTAGCAGATGTTATTGCGGGTGTAGCGAAATGCTTGTGTTCCAAGCTCCAACAGTGCAGTAGTATCTAACAATTCACAACAATACACAAGTCTAAAAGTAAAAGAATGAAATATAGAAAAAATATGTATAAATATTAGGACGAGCATTGTCGGAGTGGCATTGACTAAAATACAGTAGAATACAGTATATACTGTATTGATGAGTAAAGCAGTATGTAAACATTAAAGTGACTAGTGTTCCGTTATTAAAGTGGCCAGTGATTCCATGTCTATGTATGTAGGGCAGCAGCCTCTAAGGTGCAGGGTTGAGTAACTGGTTGGTAGCCTGCTATTGATGGCTATTTAACAGTCTGATGGCCTTGAGATAGAAGCTGTTTTTCAGTCTCTCGGTCCCGGCTTTGATGCACCTGTACTGACCTCGCCTTCTGGATGATAGCGTGGTGAGCAGGCCATGGCTCGGGTGGTTGATGTCCTTTCATGATCTTTTTGGCCTTCCTGTTGTAGCGCACGTGATGGTAGAGTTTGTAAAACTAATATCCATTGGATTGATGCAAATAATCATGATATCCTTCTGCCAGGTAAGCATAGGCTACTTTGTAGTTAACATTTACTTAATAAGTTTTTTGGGGAAACCGTTTCCATCTACTAAAAAGACTTTTGAATATTGTTTTATTCCATTTTAATGTATGCATTCTGTGATTCTGTCTGTGTTCTCCACGTCACGGATTTGACAGGGCCCTAATGGAAGAAACAGTTGATTCTGGAAGAGGAACGGTAGATCCTAGGCTGAGGAAGGCAGTTCGTCTTTCTCTTCTAACCCAGACTTTTAAATTGGACTTCAAACTCATGGCGTTAGTCTGTAAATGTCATAGCTGAGTCATTTCCCCGGGTCTCCCCATGGCATGCCGGTATGAGGTGGAGCGGTGTGAGGTAGCGAGGTGAACTGTTTCAGTAGTGCAGCGGTGAGCCGAGGCTCTGCGTATGGAGTCAGGGAGGGAGAACATATGCTTTATTATGTGACACATTTCAGCTGGTGTGAAGTACCTCGCTGACGAGTACGACTGTAGGCGCAGGGCTGCCAGGAAGGTTTATATGTGTGTCCCTCTGATATCTCCTGCTGTTATTCGCTGGAGGGAAGCTCCGACATGATGTTCCGGCCTCTGGTGTGTGTGGTTGTTTGTGTGTATTATGTGTAGAAGTGTCCAATATTCATGTTCTCTCTATTGGCTCCATAAGGGACCTCACCACGCAACTGTGCACGGTATGGCATAGCACAGAACAATATAGCACAGATGCACCTTTCATCATAGCACAAAACAACATTGCAGAGCACCACAGTATTATAGCACCAGTCAGTAGTCCTACAATAGGACTCACCCCAATAGCACCAGGGCTCCTGCCAGTTAACCTAGGAATTATAGGACTCTATCTCCATGGAGACCAGCCATCGGGGCCTGAAAAGGGGGCCAGGTCAGAATAGTCTTGGACTCGGCGGAGCTCACGCCCTACATTAGGTTTTTAGCCTGCTGAGTACTTCACTGTGTACGCAAAACCCATATTAGCATCCTCGTGGGTGGCCAGTCAGAGCGAGAGACTGACAGAGGAGAGAAAGAGATTGATATGGTTATGAAAGTGTGATCGTTTATGGATCATTTCTGAAACGCCATTCCATTTATAATTGTATAATGCTTAGAGGTGTCACTTTCTACTTTTAGCCTAGTGGTGATGGCCTGCTATGCCTGAAAAACATCACACTCTTTCCTGATATCATTCCATAATTTTTGCACTTTTGAATCTCCTTTGAAACGTCCTCAAATCACGCCAGTTGCTAACTCCATTTTGAGGGTTTGGGGAAACTAGCTCATCAGAGCAAGCAGTGTATTGTATACGTATGTTTAAAGATGGGATCTGATATTGGAGTGAGTAATGCTGTATGTTTATACAGACCTGGCCCCTGTGGACGTGCTAATAGGTTCTGCGTAAGAGGAACACTTTGGGTTGGTGTTGACATCACCTCATTAGTTCAGGCTGCAGACCAGACCACGGAGCGTCACACACACTGGTGACTAACCAATCTTTTCCACTCGGTGTGTGTTAAACTGTGGATCAGAGAAAAAACTAGGCTGAGGGTAAACTGAGATGTCACCGTCATCACATTTGCCACTGAACTGGTTCTACTGTGCCCTATACTATGAATCAGGCTTGAAACTTTGGTGAACTCTTGAGTTCAACTCAGGTTAACCGGTACCACGAAAGTGGCTCACCTTTTAGCCAGGTACATTTCATTGGCAACAAATCTAACTGACCACAACCACATAACGTCTGACCACAACCACACAACGTCTGACCACAACCACACTACTACTGACCACAACCACTCTACTGCTGACCACATCTAGTGACCACAACTTCTGACCACAACCACACAACTTCTGACCATAACCACACAACTACTGATAACAACCACAAACCTACTGACCACAACCACACAACTACTGACCACAACCACACAACTTCTGATCACAACCACACAACTGGTGAACACGTCTAGTGACCACAACCACACAGCTAGTGATCACAACCACACAACTGCTGACCACAACTACTGACCATACAACTTATGATCAGAACCACACAACCACTGAACACATTTGGGGACCACAACCACACAACTACTGACCACACAACCACACATCTACTGACCACAAGTACTGACCACATTTACTGACCACAACCACACAACTGCTGACCACATCTCGTGACCACAACCACACAACTACTGACCACAACAACACATCTTCTGACCACATAACTACTGACCACCACAATTACTGACTACAACCACACAACTTCTGACTACATTCACACAACTACGGACCACAACCACACAACTTCTTCCCACACAACTACTGACCACACATCTAAATCACCATAACTACTGACCACCACCATTACTGACCACAACCACCTAGCCACAACTACTGACCCTAACCACACAACTACTGACCGCAACCACACAACTTCTGACCCCAACCACATAACTTCTGAACACACAACTACTGACCACTCAACTACTTACCACAATTACTGACCACAACCACACAACTGCTGACCACATCTAGTGACCACAACCACACAACTACTGACCACAACCACATATATTCTGACCACACAACTATTGACCACACTTCTAATCACCATAACTACTGACCACCGCAATTACTGACTACAACCACCCAATTACTGACCACAAAACTACTGACCACCACAATTACTGACCACAACTATTGAACCACAACTACTGATCACAATTACTGCTCTGGTCTGCGCTAGCTCTGGTCCTGGGTGTAGCTAGCTAGCTGTGCCTCGCACTAGCTGTGGTCTGTGCTATAAATGATATCTACTTAAATGTCCTTGCATATAATTACTACCAACAATAATTGTAACTCTTGAACTGTTCAGGCTAGATACACCAAACCAGCCTGAACATGTGAAAGTTATCTTAACTTCAAATTCATGAAAACTTTTATGAACTATAGACATTTGCGTAAAATATCACACCTACATTCGTTCTTGAACCGTTCGAACTAAAGACACCAAACCAACTTCCACATGTTCACACTATCCTAACTTCAAAGTCTTAACATGTTTTACTGTCTATCACTATAGAAATTAGCATACGATAACCCACCAACAATAAGCGTTCAAGCTAGATACAACAAACCAACGTTCATATGTTCAGGCTATTTTAACTTTTCATCTACCTACTTTTTCAACTATAACCAGTCCCCATCATTACTACTGCAAACAGTATCACTACTATAATGTTTTTCTAAACCATACATACTTTAAAACTGATTTGCTTTAAATAGTACAGTAAAACGTTTTAAACATTTACCATTACCACAAAAATACTTTTAAAGAGTTAAAGCAAGTCCCATCAATTGTACTTCATGTACAATTACAATCTAGTTGTTGTTATTATTATAATATGCATATGGACAGGAGTTTTCCCAGATTACATGACCTAAGGCCTAGAGTTTTGTGCTGGCCAGGTAGAGAGGAAAAACTGTAGGGGTCTGTAGTCTTACAGAGTGTTATTTAGTGTAGACTGTGGTAGAGGCTTAGTAGAGAGAGGTTCCACAATAAACAGAACCAATCTGGGGAGTAAACAGTAAACGTATTGTTTCTGTGAAGAGGTGGGCTCACTGCTCAGTCTTACTGGAAGAGGCATGGTGTGTTGCTACCATCACATACAGCAGTTATCCCTTATTAGTTTAAGGCCATTGGGACCACTGCAGGAAGATAAAGCACCAATGTCCCCAGTGAGTCGTCTGAGTCAATGTGTCTTGATGTTCTCCTCTGAAAGGGAAGTCCATTCAGCTCCCCTGGCACTTGTGCTGTGTGTCAGGTCTCTGTCTCAGCCCTGAACGGCAGCAGCGTGGCTCTTCTTGCAGGTTGCCGTGGCGATCCACAAGTCCCCTCTCACCCCTCTGTCAGCACTGGTGATGAGGAATGCTGATTAGGAAGCGGTGGGCTCAAACCAAAACATTCCACCAGGCCAAGCGAGAGCGAGAGTCAGCAAGGCGGTGATAAGACTGGGTTATGTCCATGTGCCTACGTGCCGCTCGGCCAGCCATGTCCTCTGTTTGTCTTGCCCACAGTGACCTAATGATACAATGACACCCCAGACACAGCTCACTTTGCCCTGCCCAAGGGAGAGGGAGAGACTTGGTGTAAGGGTGGGGTTATCCGGGCCTTTTAGAGTAATTAGCATCCACTTACTGGTTGTTGGTCTGCTGACGTTTGATTGGTTTGTTTAGTCTGTTGCTGATGGGGTTTAGCTCTGCCTGTAGTGAGACTGGGACACACACTACCTTAAAGGCCCAGTGTAGTCAAAAACGTGATTTACCTGTGTTCTATATATATTTCCACACTGAGGTTTTGAGTGTACGAGCTGTTTGAAAAGACTGCCAGAAATTTCAGCCTGTTTTGGTGGAATGGAGCCTTGGCCTTTCCATGGTGACATTACCATGTGGTAAATTAGTTAATAGACCAATAAGAAAGAGTTCCAAACCTCTGACAATAACAGCTAGTTTTCCCCTCCCCACTCAGACCCCTCCCTGACAGTCCTAGCAAAATGATTGCTTAAAAATTGTTCATTGCTAAGAAGTAGGGTTATGAATGTTTAAAACGTTAAAACAAAAATGGGATTGTCGTTAACGTTAAGAAAAAATATCATTTTTTTCTACAAAAGAAAAATCACAGTGTAGTTATCACAAAACATATTCAAATAGTATTTTTTTAACCCCCTTTTTCTCCCCAATTTTGATCTTGTCTCATCGCTGCAACTCCCCAACGGGTCTTTTGATTTTCCCATGATGTCAAGCAAAGAGGCACTGAGTTTAAAGGTAGGCCTTGAAATACATCCACAGGTACACCTCCAATTGACTCTTATGTCAATTAGGCTATCAGAAGCTTCTAAAGCCATGACATCCTTTTCTGGAATTTTCCAAGCTGTTTAAAAGAACAGTCAACTTAGTGTATGTAAACAAACTTCTGTCTCACTGGAATTGTGATATAATGAATTATAAGTGAAATAATCTGTCTGTGAAGTGTTGGAAAAATGACTTGTGTCATGCACAAAGTCATGCACAAAGTTTAGTATAGTTTGTTAACAAGAAATTTGTGAAGTGGTTGAGAAACAACTTTTAATGACTCCAACCTAAGTGTATGTAAACTTCCGACTTCAACTGTATATAGTATGTATAAGCTGGAAGTGGAAGCCTAAGTTTTGTTTTCCATTAGTTTACTCCAATTAGCGGAGGGCTTGGTAGGGTCAGGGGAAAATAATAAAGGAAAATATATATATTTTTAAATATATTGTACATAAAATAATTTATATATATTTATAGAAAATATATAATGGGGATTGCAAATGATGCAGACAATTACATTGATAGAAGCCACAATTTATATTTAAGCTGCCCCCCCCCCCCCCCCCCTCAAATATAAGAGCAGGAGACCTTTCACCGTTCTATCCTAATGTTCGTTTGTGTCAGCTCAGCCTCAGTTTGACACCCTTAGTCGTCCCCTTGACTGCCGCTCTCCCACGTCACCCCTGGTCTCCCCTCTAGTCTTTGCACCGCTATCACGCGCCGAGGGGACACGTTTGACCGTTGCCCAGCACTCGGGACAGAAGTTCCATCTTCACTCCTCCAGCACTCAAATCATCAATCGCCCTCCTTTCAAATAGATCACCAGAAAACTACGACACTTTACCTTGAGCTTACTATCAGATAGATATTCAATTGGTTTCTGGGTTGGTGGTAAACCCTGCTGTTTTTGTTGTTGAAAAGGGATGTGAAGGGATCCAGAGACGAATGATGGAGGAACGATGTGCCAAGTGCAAGACTGCCCTCTGCCGGTGTTACAGAGAGTAAAAGTAGGTCAGAGAGAGAGACTGACGGAGGGAGGGAGCGAGGGGGAGCATGAGAGAGAGAGGGGGGGGGGGAGCGGGAGAAAAAGAGAGCGAGCGGGAGAGGATGAGGGGATGTCTTGGCAGCCTATTTGTTTTTCCAATTCTGCTGCATTTGAAAAGGAAAATCCCCCACCTTGTTACGGTGTCAAACCTGTGGGAGGAATATCTGGCAATTAAGAACTGCTGTATCATGCACTTCAGAGGATGAATGATCGTTTCTGTAAGTGTCGAAGAGCAGGCTGTTGAGCTCTGCTAAAAGGGGAGGAGGAAAAGAGATACTGAGTTGAGATGACACTGCAGCAGCAGGCTCTGCTCTGATATTCTGATATCAATGACAGCTTTCTCTCCGCTCAAGAGCGGAGAAGGTAGTGCTTGTAAAATGATGGGTCATACAGTATTCTGGGATGAAGAGTCAGTTGAGCCAGCCAGTAGTCATGTTTTATGTACGAGTTACACACGTGTAATAGATGTAGATCATCCAGTCACAATAGATCATCCAGTCACAACTAGAACTGTTTGATGGAGACTGTATCCGACTCAGGCTTGAGGCACCACTTCAACGGGATGTTCTAGGCTTAGTAAATATGTGTCCTGTCCGATTTTACATTTCTAGATGCATTTTAATTTGTCCGACTGTCATTACAGTTATGCAGTCAGTTCAGTGTCTGTTTTCAGAGTGTCTGAGACGACATCTGATTCGGAGCTGAAACTGCAGTCTATTACATTATTTGTTTTCTGCCTTTTTAATTCAATTGCATTTTGATGTGGTCGGTAATTTGATCTGTTTTATACCAACCCCGTCTATGTAACATATGTGACCCCTGACATCTAAGTGTGGTTAACCGTTGTGTCAACCACAGTGACGTTTGAAAGACATCTCAACACTTCTGCCAAGTGTAATAATCAGAGTGATGAGTTCACAAGGCCAGTGTTATGACACTCTGGCAAAGTGTCAGATATATAGAAAGAGATGCACTGTTAGAATACAACCAGCAGGAGGCAGCAGAGGCATGTGGCACTGATGTCGCAGCTGCAGAAAGTTTGTCTTTCCATCCTGTTTATTGTACGGTTTGCAGTTTTATTTCCTCCATACGTTATTGAAAGACTGTTAAAAGTAGGAGGATTCATCCTATTTCTTTGTATTTCTCTCTAATCTGACACATTTTCCCTGTTCTCACCCTTATCTCTCCTTCATCTCTCCTTCCTCTCTCCTTCATCTCCTTCATCTCTCCTTCATCTCTCCTTTCTCTCTCCTTCCTCTCCTTGCTCGTTTCCCTCTTTCTCCCAGGGTGCAAGGAGTTAATGCCACTGGCCCAGTGTTCAGTGCACAGAGAAGTGGCTCTTTTCTATACAGGTCAGGTACACTCAGGCTGTTTGTGTATAGTCACCTTCACTGACCGAGAGCGGTCCAGACAGCACTTCTACAGAACTACATTAGCATTTTCCACAGGTCCTTCAGTGTGTGTGTGCGCATCTGTCCTCTCAGCCAGGGAGCTCAGTCAGGTGCAGTCATCCTCACTCCTCCTTTAATGCGACTGGTCCCTCTCTTTCTTTCTCTCCTCACAGACTCTCTGCCGTCCGTCTCTATTTCCCATCCCTTCGTCCTTCCGTCCCTCTGTCTGCCTGTGGATATTCCAGATATGCGACCTGCTCCATGGAGATTGCTGTAGATGGCTGAGGAGCTGTGCACCGGCTGGTTTCGCATTGTCGCAGGTATGCGCACCTCTCTCTCTCTCTTTCCTCACTTCTCTGTCAACTTCCTCTGTGCGAATGTGTGCGGGTCCACTACTGCACTGCAACTGTGTGCGTTGCGGTGCTTACGAGTATGTGTGCGTCCTATAGTTGCGTTGTCTTTTTATTTCTGTGCGTGTGGATGTATACATGCCCCTTCCAAATGTACCTGTTACCCTCTTGGTTGTGTTTGGTGCAGAGGCGTCACAGAGAGGTATAGTAGAGGGAGGCCCACAGTGTAGAACAGAACAGTGCCCACGTGGTCTGCTGCTGGCCTTAAAGGATCCTCTAATCTACCTGCAGTAGAAATGGGTCAGGGACTAGTAGAGTAGAGCTGCACCACAGAGGGGTAGACAATTGGTAGGTGAGGACCGAGCCATGTGTTTTTAAGATAAATACATACAAATACTAAATGCGTGGCTCTGGATGAGGATATCTACGCCACAGGAAACTTTCTGTTCTCCTTTCTGTGGGTTTTGCTCAGGACCGACTGTGTTCAGCTCCTCCTACTGGCTATCTGACTTAACTGCTTGTAGTTGTGCAGAGTGCTGCTACTGATGGAAGCTACCATTATCTGCCAGATGCAGGGGTCCCAGACTCCAGTCCAGGAGAGCAATAACAAGTGCATGTTTTTTTTGTTTCAGCCCAGGTCTAACACTCCTGCGTCAGCCAATAACTTCATCACAATCTTCAATTTAGATCACAATTGGTTGAATCATGTGTGTTAGAGCTGAGCTGGAACAAAAGCCGGCATGCCCTGGCCAGTAAGCATGTGTCAATAAGCATGCTTGCAGTAGGCTGTTATTGTGACAGTGACCTACCATTTCCAGAGCCCTGAGCTGTACTCCAATTTTCCAGCCATAGAAATACAGTAACTAAAACGGGCAAAGCCCCTCAGACCCCGCAATTTAAAATCATAATACATTTTATTTGCCACATTCTTGGTTAACAACAGGTGTAGACTAATAGTGAAATGCTTACTTATGGGCCATGCTGAAACAGGAAAGGAGCTTCCCAAAACTGTTGCCACAAAGTTGGAAGCACAGAATCGTCTAGAATGTCATTGTGTGCAGTAGCGTTAAGATTTCCCTTCACTGGAACTAAGGGGCCTAGCCCGAACCATGAAAAACCACCCAAGACCATTATTCCTCCTCCACCGTACTTTACAGTTGGCACTATGCTTTCGGGCAGGTAGCGTTCTCCTGGCATCCGCCAAACCCATATTCGTCCGTCGGACTGCCAGATGGTGAAAAGCATGGTTCATCACTCCAGAGAACGCGTTTCCACTGTCCCAGAGTCCAATGGCGGCGAGCTTTACACCACTCCAGCGTATGCTTGGCATTGCGCATGGTGATCTTAGGCTTGCGTGTTGCTGCTCGGCCATGGAAACCCATTTCATGAAGCTCCCGATGAACAGTTCTTGTGCTGACGTTGCTTCCAGAGGCAGTTTGGAACTCGGTAGTGAGTGTTGCAACCGAGGACAGGTGATTTTTACACGCTTCAGCACTCGGCAGTCTCGTTCTGCGAGCTTGTGTGGCCTACCACTTCGCGGCTGAGCCATTGTTGCTCCTAGACATTTCTATTTCACAATAACAGCACTTACAGTTGACCGGGGCAGCTCTTGCATGGCAGAAATTTGACAAACTGACTTGGAGAGGTGTCAATATGACAGTGCCATATTGAAAGTCACTGAGCTCTTCAGTATGGGTCATTCTGCTGCCAATGTTTGTCTACAGAGATTGCATGGCTGTGTGCTTGATTCTATACACCTGTCAGCAACGGGTGTGGCTGAAGTAGCCAAATACACTACATGGCCTTCAAATGAGTGGATCTAAGGCACTGCTTTCCTGTTCTCTCCTGCCAGCTCCTCTCATCTCTTTTCCCTCATTCCCTCATCAGCTCTTCTTTCATATCCTCTATTGTTTACCCTCATCATCTCCTCCTCATTTTTCTCATTCTTTCCTCATCTCTCCTTCCCTCTCTCAATCGGTTGTCTTGCGTGCCCACCTGATTCCCTGTGTTTCTCTGTCTTGTGGCCTCCTTGCCCCTCTCATGCTGTAGCAGTCTCTGGTGATTTAAGGTGGCAGTTTCCCAGCCCCTTGCTGTACAGCCATGACTGAGTCAGTGTAGCCTGCTGGTTGTAAGTGTCTAGTCTTCTCCTAGTTAAGACCAGTGTCTCCTCTCAATGCCACCATCACCCAGCGTAGTACTTTAGGCTTTATTTAGCAAGTCCCCTCCCTCCTTCCCTCTTTTTGTCACTGCTCACCGGCTGGTGGCTAAATCTCCTCTGGGGGACAGTGGAGGAGAGTAGCCACCTCGTCTGGCAGAGCTAGGGGGTAGCCTGAGGAATGGAGGGAGAGGGGGGAGAAGAGATAAAGCTGCGGGCAGGGAGGGGACTTCTCTCAGGAAGCATCTGCTGGGTGTTAAGTATACAGAGAGAGGGAGGGTGGAGAGGGAGAGAGCATGCCATGGCTTAATGAGGGGAGAGAGGGGGCGAGAGGGAATGAAGAGCGAGGGAGAAAAAAAGAGGAGAGAAGAAGCGGGAGAGGGAGAGCATTTCACATGGGCTTGAGCATGACCTGGATAATGCATTGAACACGAAGAGACGCAGGGCTGGCTCAATTTAAAGTGTGACAGGCGGACTCATAAACAGGCAGGACAGCATGTGTCTCATCTGTCTTCCTGTGTAAGAAGCCTAACTTACATCTTTCTTTAAATCTGAATTGCATCTGCAAGTGATTTAGTCATTTGTTGAGTAATATCATTTTTTATTACAAGAGTAGCTCTGTCACTATTATTGTGGCTGCTGTTGTTGTTATGGAGGCTTCAGCAGCTCATGTCTCTCTCTATTCAGTCTCTGCTCCATAGCCAGAAACATAAACATCCTCTTCTCTCTCTATTTCACCCCCAATCTCTCTCTTTCTCTCCCAGTTCTCTTGTTCTCCCCCTTGTTCTCTCTTTCACTCTTTGTCTTTACTCCGTTAGTGGTCATCCCTTAGCCTCTGGCTCCATCCACCCCCACATTTTAAAAGTAATCACCAGCCTCCATGCACACACACATCCACACCTCCCTCCCTCGTTCTCTCCTCCATCTCTCCCTCATCCCCTCTCGCTGGCAGCAGGCTGAGAGTAGCAGTACACACACACACACACACCTCCCTCCTCCTCTCCTCAATCTGGGTCCATCCAGGCTGAGAGTAGCAGTAGCAGCATAAACGATAGAAGACCGTAGCTCCTCCCTCGGTTGGGCTGGGTCTAGAGAGGCAGCTGTACACGGCGTCGGTCTCCCTGACGTCACAATGATTGATCGTTATCCCCACTGGCAGCGGAGCGGGAGAGAGAGAGGGAGGGGCATAGAGAGAGAGAGAGAGGGATGGTGGGAGGTGGAGAGAGAGAGCAGGCATACTGAGCCAGCAGGCAGAGCAAAAACAGTGATATAGAAAAGGGAGGGAGTAGCAGGCAGACAGTGAGAAGGCAGAGTGCTGTGAAAATATACTTTTTTCAACCTACAGAAAAGGAGTATACCCATTAGGAGGGCAAATACATTTATTCTATAACCAGGATCAGGGTGTGTGTCCGTGAGTGTGTCCTCAAAATGGGCTGTCAGTTCACTTTAACCTGCACGTTATTCTGGCGACGAGCAAATAATTAATCTCATTCATCACTCGGCAGAGTGTACATACACACAAGGTAGGCAGGGGAGGGATGTGTGTGCGTTATTTATGTTCGTTCGTGTGTGCGCGTGCGTGTTCTGTGTGGGTGTGTGCGAATGTGTGTGCGTATAAATGAGTGTGTGATGGAGGGAGGCTACTAGTTTGTCTTTCTCTAGGGCCAGGCTATCAGGGGATGCAAGCCCAATGCATGTGACTCTGCAGAGAACCTCAAGGATTGGCTGAGAGCAGCTGTGACCTCAGCAAGCCTCCCTCTTTCTCTATTTCTCTCTCGCTCTGCCGCCCTCCCTCTCTACCCCCTCTCTTTCTCTTTTTTTCCCAATAGTTTTTTTTCTCCTCCTCTCAGCATCCTTGGCTGATTGTGTAAGTTAGAGGCGCTGTAGCAGTGGAAGCAGCATCCATGGCCTAAGCCACAGCCTCTCTCGGGCTTCTGATCGGCACTGAGCCCAGCCAGCTCCCCTCTCTGCCCAGTCGCGGTGCATGGACCCTGGGCCAGTAGACAGACAGCGTGTGGCAGTGTTGGAGGCTGTGTGTTAGCTGTAGTGCTAGGTTAGCCCTGTGTTAGGTTCTGTTCTCTATTCTATCTGTGTCATCTGGTAACCAGGGGCTTCTCTCCCCTTCCTGCTTTCTTTCCAGGCTCCTTGGAGATAGAGGAATGCAAATCTGCAATCATGATGGAAGGTAAGAGACACTCGATTTATTCTCAATTTATTTATCCGTCTCCTCGTGTGTGTGTGTGTGTTTGGCATCTTCAAATGTCATAAGCTGCGCTCCTATTTTGAGTGCATGCATTCCAGTGATCTTACATGTCATTTGGTGGGAAGGGCACAGCCACTGTAGAGAACGTCTCTCTCTACCATGCCAACAGAATGGCCGAGCTAATTGAACACTGTGTGTTTTTCTCTCTCACCGTCTTCCCTTCCCGTAAAGGATTATTGGGATTTATTGTGCAGAAGGGCTTATGTGCCCAGCTGGCTTGCTTGTATAAATTCTCTTTGTATGGAGCGGTACACACACACAGGGTACACACGGTGTGTTCTGCTGTAGCCTCTATCTGCGCGGCCAATAGCCTGATTGCGTTGCGAGGCCATTTTTCAACAGGAGGTAGCTGCGTTTGCACCCTATGGATGGATTGATCTGTTCACGGTCAACGCTGTTCGGGAAACACACATGACATTCTGGGTCATGTTTGGCCCTTTATGTGTTGATGACATCATCTGTCTGCAATGATGGAGATCCTTTTATTTCTGCGTTCTGTAAACGACATGATTCATTTAATACCTTTCATCTGCCTGCTCCATTTTGAATCTCATCTCCATAATCTACGATGTACAGAAAAGCAATACAGATCTATAATCTATTTATGCTGTGATTTATCTTCCGAAAGCATCACTGTTGTGGCAATATTACTATTAATCTGGACGTACACTGAACAAAAATATAAACGCAACGTGCAAGAATTTCAACGATTTTACTGAGTTACTGTTCATATAAGGAAATCAGTCAATTTAAATAAATGAGGCTCTAATCTATGGATTGCACATGACTGGGCAGGGGCGCAGCCATGGGTGGGCCTGGGAGGGCATAGGCCCACCCAGTTGGGAGCCAGGTCCACCCACTGGGGAGCCAGGCCCAGCCAATCAGAGTGAGTTTTTCCCCACAAAAAGGCTTTATTACAGACAGAAATACTATTCAGTTTCATCAGCTGTCTGGGTGGCTGGTCTCAGACAATCCCACAGGTGAAAAAGCCGGATGTAGAGGTCCTGGGCTGGCGTGGTTACACATGGTCTGCGGTTGTGAGGCCAGTTGGACGTACTGCCAAATTCTGTAAAACGACGTTGGTAGAGAAATTAACATCAAATTATCTGGCAACAGCTATGTTGGACATTCCTGCAGTCAGCATGCCAGTTGCACGCTCCCTCAAAACATTGTGTTGTATGACAGAACTGAACATTTTAGAGTGGCATTTCTAATGTCCCCAACACAAAGTGCACCTGTGTAATGATCATGCTGTTTAATCAGCTTCTTGATATGCCACACCTGTCAGGTGGATGGATTATCTTGGCAAAGGAGAAATGCTCACTAACAGGGATGTAAACAAATGTGTTCCCAAAATTTGAGAGAAATAAGCTTTTTGTGCGTATGGAACATTTCTGAGATCTTTCACTTTAGCTCATGAAACATGGGATCAACACTTTACATGTTGCATTTATATTTTTGCTCAGTATATTTAAGCATGCTAGTTTTAGGTTTATAGCATGTCAGACTACCAGGACGTTAAGTGCAATGAATTGCTGTTGCGTTAGCAATGGCGTCATTCAAGCCTAGTTAGCACAGTGTTGGTAATATGAACACCCAGACCAGGCCGTCTGTCCTCCATCTCGCCATCAGATCTGTGTGTTCTAGCAAGACATGTTACCTTAATAATGAAAAGGAAAAAAACTCAAATTGCAACTGAATCCAATTAATGCTGTTCTATTTTTCATTCTAAGCCTCACCATCAGCACCTTGGCGTTCCCCCTACATTACAGTAGAAACGTGTTGTTAACCATCGGCTGGCTCTGCCTGTCTCTGTGTTTAGACAAGAGTGATCCAGCCTGTCTGTCTGTCAACCCCAGTCCCTGGCGGGCCCGTTGGTGGTCACAGGTTGTTGGCTTGGCTTGTGCCATAGAAATACAATTGCTTGAATGGTTATCTCCATTCAAGTCATGGTTCTGTGGCCTAAGGAACTTTTCCTGTTCTAGTCACTTCTATGGCTTCTGCTCCAGAGTCCAGCCACATTAGAGGACATTTGGGTGCAGTGACAGAATTGTATCATAAGGCAGTATTGAGTCTCGTGAAAAACCCATCCAGAAAGGCAAGCAGAAAACCCACATGATTTTTATACATGGATAGAACACCTGATTATCTGTTAGTGACATTCACACAACACAATCAATTATCAATTTGGCCTGGCATTCTTACTGGGTTCTGACGTTGTTTTCAATGTAATGATTTAAACCAAGCCTATAGATATCTATTGACAGACCAACAGTTTGTTTGTGAGAGAAATCCTGTACATCATGTGCTCTGTCTTAATCAGTGTATCATAATGGTGTTACTCTTGGTCCCGGATCGTGACCTCTGTACAGGTCACATGATGTGACGCTTTCTGAATGACATTGTTCCAGTTCACCCCAGTCAAAGCTCTTCACTTCCCCAGTCCATTGGCGGTGACTGATGAGATGTTGAATCAATACAAAAAGCTATAGGTTATAAGACATGCCCTACAGCCCCCAGTGACTTTGTGATCCATCCATCCCTCCCTCCCTTCCTTCCTCTTCTCTGCTGTGTGCATGCCATCCACCTGAAACCCAGATGAGGAGGCTTGCTGTCAAAACGTTGGCTATTATTCAATGTATTGTATTGGAGTCCATGCCATCTATCTATCTGTCTTTCCAGAGAGGGGATTATGCTTTGCTAGCTAGCTAGAGATCTGGTCTGGCAGAGGCTTCCCTGCACGTGTCACGGGCGAGGTGTTAGGTAACGTCAGGTAGGGGTTGGGGTTGGAGGTTGCATGGGGAGGGAAACGACAGTCACGGTGTGCCGTGTGTCTTTAAATAGCCCTCCATTAGCATGGCTAGCGCTGTCTTAGCGTGGCTGTGTGACACTGGATTACTAACTGTCAGGTGTAAAGCGGACGTTAATCCCTGTTAGCAGTGCTGTTTAAAGTCCCACTGCCAGGAGGACCGAGAATGGTAATGGTACTATACCGGAAACCATAGAGAGTTGTATCTCTACAGAGTAAACACCCGGCTTAGCTGTCAAGGATAGATGTGAAGCTATTGCCCTAATCTGGAATGCGAAGTGATCCCCGGACCTCTCCTCGAATACCCTCAGACCCCAGCCAGTCTCACATGTAATCTGTTCCAGGACTAGCAGCACACCTGATACTAACCCCAGAGCTTAGTGATCAGTTGAACATGTCGAATCAGGTGTGCTAGTACTGGAATAGATCAAAATAAGTGAAACTGGTTGGAGGTACTCGAGGACAGGTGTGGGACGCATTGGAATATGTGGATGTACTGTAGGTTCCTGGTATTGTTGTGGAGAAACAAGACTTATCACACAATCATCATTGGGTGCTTATTATGGTATGATTGAGTCCTGTTAAGGTTGATAGGCAGGGACTAAACGGAACTTGAGACGCCCTAAGGACATTGAATAACACCCCAGAGGGAGGCCCATTCTTGGGCGCGTTAGCCCTGGGTAACCGCCTAATGCTATGTAGTATTGGGTCAAAGGTTTTAATATAGTTGAAGCTGTGACGGCAACGGGGAGGCCCGGGTGGTTCCAAATGGTCTCCAGCTAGGGCTATCACCACGGTTGGCAGCAGGACAAGACAAGGGCCTAGGAGGGCCACTTTAAATATGAGTTTTTTTAAATAGTTGTGTTCTTGCTCTTTTTTTCCTGTGACTAGTTTTAGGTCTGTGCTAGGACCCACCCTAGCATTACACTGCATGACCTCGCCCATGTGGGTGTTACCACGGTTCGCAGGGTTCTCCCTCCCTAGCCGGTTGGTGCCAACCTCAGCCTACAACACCAACCCTGCACACTAGATAACATATTGTCACACACCAATAGTAGTCCTTTAATCTTCCCTTGTTTTTATTTTATTTTATTAGTATAGTGTTGTAAGAGATGTGCCATACCCCTGTGTTACTGTCCTGGTCTGTTGAGCTGCAGAGGCAGAGCTAGACAGGAAGCAGTAGTGCATAATGTTCGGGGCTTCTAGCAGCTCAGAAGGAAATGCTTTCATTGGGAAAGGAGAGTCACTCTGCTCTGCGCTGGCAGCAGATGGTTTTAGAACATGTGTAGGGACTGGAGATGTGGCTGTCGACTGGGGAGTGGACCAGGGGAGATTGGAAACAAGGGACAGAGAGGTGAGGGGGAAAATGGGGGAGGAGGGGGGGGGGGCAGTGACATCTGGAGGTATTCTCAACAGGTGACCCGTTTGTGTGTGGAGCCACTGAGGTGTGAAATTGTGTGTGTCAGAATGAAGAAACAGGCCACAGAAGAGGAAAAGCTCATTTTAGGGAAGAATAGTGTCTTTGTTGCTGTGAGGGACAATGATTCTGACAGAGACCCAAAGGACTCAAAATGAACTTCCTCACAACAAAGGCAAAGCAGTAGGGACATGAACTAGGCAGAGGAAGGGGACTGTCATCTGGATTAATTGTCCTTCATTTGTTTTGTGTTTTTATGCCCTCACACCTCTGGCCCCTGCTAGTATACCTCTCACACACACATATTAACATCCACCTCTTCTCTCTCCCTAAGACACACACACATGCACGCAGTATGACTTGTTAGTCTGTATAATTGTATGCCTACCAGATTCTCTTTCTGTATTTTTAGCTATTTGTCTGTTTCCCTTTTTATTGCTGTAATGTATCACCGTCTCTCTGTATCTCTGTCCATCTGTCTCTCTTTCTCTGTTTCTCTGTCCACCTGTCTCTCTCACTGCACCAAATACCCTAGTTTCAGACTTGTAATTATCCTTACACCTTACAAGACTCTAGCCACTTCCATGCCAGTGTTGTGACTTTACTTTCATTAATCTGATGACTGTTATTTATCTAATCAACTAACTATGTTTAATTGTTACCCGATTTAAATTAATCATGTAACAATTAACTCACTAGGATTTAGGGGACTTCGAGAGCAGTTCTTTAAAGAGTTATCATCACCTGAACTAAACTCTAAAGGTATTTACCTATCACCTCTTATTAATCATAACCTCGTATCATATCATCATTCTGAACTGTCGTAACCTCCTTCCTCTGCAAAAACCTGAGCCTTACTTATGATTCAGTACTACACAAATTGGTTTAATTACACTACCGTTCAAAAGATTGGGGTCACTTAGAAATGTCCTTGTCTTTGAACGTAAAGCAAATTTTTTGTCCATTACAATGACATCAAATTGATCAGAAATACAGTGTATACATTGTTAATGTTGTAAATGACTTGTGTAGCTGGAAACTTCAGATTTGTTATGGAATATCTACATAGGTGTACAGAGGCCCATTATCATCAGCCATCACTCCTGTGTTCCAATGGCACATTGTGTTAGATACTCCAAGTTTAAAGGCTAATTGATCATTAGAAAACCTTTTTTGCAATTATGTTAGCACAGCTCAAAACTGTTTGTCCTGATTTAAAGAAGCAATAAAACTGGCCTTTAGACTAGTTGAGTATCTGTAGCATCAGAATTTGTGGGTTCGATTACAGGCTCAAAATGGCCAGAAACAAATAACTTTCTTCTGAAACTTGTCAGTCTATTCTTGTTCTGAGAAATGAAGGCTATTCCATGCTAGAAGTTGCAAAGAAACTGAAGCTCTCGCACAATGCTGTATACCACTCCCTTCACAGAACATCGCAAACTGTCTCTAACCAGAATAGAAAGAGGAGTGGGAGGCCCCGGTGCACAACTGAGCAAGAGGACAAGTACATTAGTGTCTAGTTTGAGAAACAGATGCCTCACAAATCCTCAACTGGCAGCTTCATTAAATAGTACCCGCAAAACACCATTCTTAACGTCAACAGTGAAGAGGCGACTCCGGGATGCTGGCCTTCTCGGCAGAGTTGCAAAGAAAAAGCCATACCTCAGACTGGCCAATAAAAAGTAAAGATAAAGATGGGCAAAAGAACAGACATTGGACAGAGTAACTCTGCAGCCTCTTCAATGTTGACGTTGAGACTGGTGTTTTGTGGGTACTATTTAATGAAGCTGCCAGTTGAGGATTTGTGAGGCGTTTGTGACACGTTCTCTGACCTCACTCAAGGGGGCGGTGACTACTTACTGTGCACAGTTATAGAAATAACTTCCCTTTATAGTTTCTAAAATCACCTCCCTCTCAACAAAAACACTGTCATCATATTTCATATGTCATCCACAACGTGGAGGATGGAGACTTCGTACATGTAGTGGGTATACTTTTCAAGTTACAGTATTTCCTTTATAACATTTTAAATGACATCACAAAATTACAACCTAACCAACATCAGTGTTCTTTTAGGTCGCTTCTGACCATTCCCCACGTTCTATGTTAGAAATATTGTTCTAGAATTTGCTTTAGAACATGTTAGTTTCGGCGGGAAAATCTTTGAAACAAAGGCACATTCCTCCGGTGAATTTGGAGAGGGAGAGAGTTGAATGTTCTCTCCTTGATTTACAGCAGGGCGTGAGCTGTCGACCCCAACTAGTTCCTTTCTCGAGGGGGTCTGGTTGAAGTTACTTATTGCAAGGCTGATCTGACCTATTTGGATAGGTCAGATCAGGACAGTCATGACACCAGTCAGAAGAACTTCAGTATTTTATCTTTGAACACTCAATCTGGTTTCTCCACCAACAGTTGGATAAGGGGAACCATGTTAGCAACATTCGGTGGGACTAGAGATCCTGACTGCGTTGTGTCCAGCCTGAGACATGCCATGTAGTTATCCTGACACCACCTCACCATTGCTACAACCATGAAAAAAAATATACAGCAAATAAAAATATAAAATAGTAGCAATAAATACCAATAACGAGGCTATATACGGGGAGTACCGGTACCAAGTCAATGTGCAGGGGTACGAGGTAGTTCAGGTGATATGTAGGTAGGGGTAAAAGTGACTAGGCAATCAGGATAGATAATAAGCAGAGTAGCAGCAGCATATGTGAAGAGTATGAAAGTGTGTGTGTGGCATCATTATGCATGTGTGTGTGTTGGAGTGTAAGTATGTGTGAGTGTTAGGGTCAAGTTCAGTGAGTGTGCATAGAGTCAGCGCAAGAGCGTTAGTGCAAAAAACGGTCAATGCAAATAGTCCGGGTAGCCATTTGATTATCTACTCCGCAGACTTCTGGTATGGGGGTAGACGCTGTTCAGGAGCCTTTTGGTCCC
Source organism: Salvelinus alpinus (assembly GCF_045679555.1). Lineage (NCBI taxonomy): Eukaryota > Metazoa > Chordata > Actinopteri > Salmoniformes > Salmonidae > Salvelinus > Salvelinus alpinus. Next base: position 42,025,119 of record NC_092091.1, on the reverse strand, counting down.
GGTACGGCTTGCTGTGCGGTAGCAGAGTGAACAGTCTATGGCTTGGGTGTATGGGGTCTTTGACACATTTTCGGGCCTTCCTCTGACATGCCTGGTATAGAGATCCTGGATGGCAGGGAGCTTGGCCCCATTGATGTACTGGGCCGTCCGCACCACCCTCTGCTGCGCCTTGCGGTCAGATGCTAAGCAGTTATCATACCAAGAAGTGATGCAGCCAATCAAGATTCTCTCAATGGTGCAGCTGTAGAACTTTTTTGAGGATCTGAGGGCCCATGCCAAATCTTTTCAGCCTCCTGAGGGGGAAGAGGTGTTGTCGTGCCTTCTATGATTGTTGGTGTGTGTAGACCATGTTAATTCCTTAGTGATGTGGACACCCGCTCCACTACAGCCCCTTCGATGTGGATGTGGGCATGCTCGGCCCTCCGTTTCCTGTAGTCCATGATCAGCTACTTTGTCTTGTTGACGTTGAGGGAGAGGTTGTTGTCCTGGCACTACACTGCCAGGTCACTGACCTCCTCCCTATAGGCTGGCTCATCATTGTCGGTGATCATCCTCAAACTTAATGATGGTTTTGTATTTGTGCGCAGCCACGCAGTCGTGGGTGAACAGGGAGTACAGGAGGGGACTAAGCACGCAGCCCTGAGGGGCCACCGTGTTGAGGGTCAGCATGGCGGATTTGTTTTTGCCTACCCTCACCAACTGGGGGTGGACAGTCAGGAAGTCCAGGATCCAGTTGCATAGGGAGGTGTTTAGTCCCAGGGTCCTGAGCTGGGAGGGAACTAGGGTGTTAAATGCTGAGCTGTAGTCAATGAACAGCATTCTCACAAAGGTGTTCCTCTTATCCAGGTGGGAGAGGGCAGTGTGGAGTGCAATAGAGAGAGTGTCATCTGTTGAGACGGTATGCGAATTGGAGTGGGTCCAGGGTGTTTGGGATGAGTGTGTTGATGTTAGCCATGACCAGCCTTTCAAATAATTTCATTGCTACAGATAGTCATTTAGACAGGTTACCTTGCTGTTCCTTGTGTATATGTATTCTTGAGTTAATTCGGGAGACGGTAACTCATTAAACAAACGTTTCCCGTGGTGCCCCAAATTCCTAATGAGTTAATTGTTACATGATCAATTTAATTGAGTAGTAATTAAACGTAGTAGGTAATTATACGATGAATAGCAGTCATCACGTTAACGATAGTCACGTCACGACACTAGCTAACTAGCTAACTCTGCTAATGTTACAGCTGCTACTGTGCCAACTAGCAGAGATACAGTGCCGTCATAAAATATTCATAACCCTTATTACACATTTTGTTATTCCACTGTCCATTTGTCTCTATCGTTGATTGGGTTTATCTCTTTTCATCTGTTTGTGTATCACTGTCCGTCTGTCTGTGTATCTACGAGTGTGCGTTAGCGAGCGTAGCGGGCAAGCTCAGGTCACAGATTAGAGCCTTCCTGAGCATGTGACACTGGATTAGGAGGCCTCTCTGTCTCTCTCTCTGACACACAGGCACACCCACACACATATTCACACTGCAGAAACTTCTGATGATTATAATGTCTCCTTGCAGAAGGAAAAATAGATTGAAAAAGAAAGCGAAGGAGAGAGAGAGAAATAGCTGTAGGAGGGAGAGGGACAACGAGACATATGTGGTGTGTGTCAGGAAAAGACAGGTAAACAGAGGAGGAGAGATGGAGGACTAGATGAAGAGAGAGAGGAAAACAGTCAGAATGCGTCAAGATAGACTGAGAGAGAGCGATAGCGTGAGAGTAGAAGAGGAAGGGAGAGATGGGGGGAGAGAGGGAGAATTCTGTGGTCCAATTGTCCCCGGATGGCAGCCATCGCAGGCCAATATTTTATTGAGTCACTGTCCTGTGTGTAACATCACTGGCCGCTGGAACTCCTATTGGCTCTGAATCAGGAAGTCCAGAGGGGGTCTGAGAATTATGTAGGGGGCCAAATCACTCATTATACTCTCTACCAGAATGTAGACATTTCATTTTGCCCCTATTAGTTCCCAAAACAGTGCCAACCCTGATATTGCATGCAGCTCTGTTATCCCGTTGCTCCAGCCATGTGCCCTAGCCAGAGGGCTGTGCCAGGCTGCCAGCCCATTGCATCTGATAATTCATATTCTTTTAATTAGAATGTTCTCCCTCTCCTCCTCTCCACTGAGTGTCCTCCATTTCCTGTTGATTTGATTGTGGACATCTTCTCCTCTCCTTCCTTCCTATGTTGGGGAGGGAGGTATGGATGGAGGGATGGGGTAAAGAAGGAGAGGGGATGCCCTGAGGGAAGTTAGTGTGATTTTTATTTTTGTAATGTTTTATTAATCTCTTGCCTCCATAACTAATTCAGCTGCTCCCACGCTGCCTAAACTAAAATGCTTTGGCAATGTCTCTCTCACTGGACCCCATAGTGTCTGAACTAATACACACTCTTACACAGACACAATATAAAAAGTACACTGTTCGTTTTATTAATAGTGTTAGACTCACATTTGCGGGAAATCTTAGTGGTCAACCTGATCAAACTTCGCCAATAGATGTGCGGTGTGTAAGATTTGGATGGAATTCAACCAGTGGTTGAAGAGGATTTTAGATGGACTTAGCCACTTGTATAGTGTAGGTCATGTGTAATTCAACTCTGCAGCAGTGGCATCCATTTTGCTGTAGGCTATAGAACCTCTGTGTGTGTGTAGCAGTATGGCCACCTCCATTTGACTGTGTTTCTCTGTGATGGTATCAGTGCCAGAGCAGTAACAACAGCTGTCAGTCACTGTGTAAGAGGGATGGAGACTAGTATGGACGCAGTGAGACAGTAACACAACAACAGAAAGAGTAGAGATTAGGTTTTAGATGGAAACTGTGAGGATGGGTGGAGGGATGAAAGGATGTTTTGTGATTTAAAATGTGGTTCACAGCTTGTGTGTGTAAGTATCTCTGGCCAGCTGTGTTTTGAAGTGACTGACATGTTTGATGTGTATGTGTGTTGTACAGTATATGTGTGTGTGCATATGTCTGTGTGTGTATATATGTATGTATACAGTGGGGAGAACAAGTATTTGATACACCGCCGATTTTGCAGGTTTTCCTACTTACAAAGCATGTAGAGGTCTGTCATTTTTATCATAGGTACACTTCAACTGTGAGAGACAGAATCTAAAACAAAAATCCAGAAAATCACATTGTATAATTTTTAAGTATTTAATTTGCATTTTATTGCATGACATAAGTATTTGATACATCAGAAAAGCAGAACTTAATATTTGGTACAGAAACCTTTGTTTGCAATTACAGAGTTCATACGTTTCCTGTAGTTCTTGACCAGGTTTGCACACACTGCAGCAGGGATTTTGGCCCACTCCTCCATACAGACCTTCTCCAGATCCTTCAGGTTTCGGGGCTGTCGCTGGGCAATACGGACTTTCAGCTCCCTCCAAAGATTTTCTATTGGGTTCAGGTCTGGAGACTGTCTAGGCCACTCCAGGACCTTGAAATGCTTCTTATGGAGCCACTCCTTAGTTGCCCTGGCTGTGTGTTTCGGGTCGTTGTCATGCTGGAAGACCCAGCCACGACCCATCTTCAATGCTCTTACTGAGGGAAGGAGGTTGTTGGCCAAGATCTCGCGATACATGGCCAAATCCATCCTTCCCTCAATACAGTGCAGTCGTCCTGTCCCCTTTGCAGAAAAGCATCCCCAAAGAATGATGTTTCCACCTCCATGCTTCACGGTTGGGATGGTGTTCTTGGGGTTGTACTCATCCTTCTTCTTCCTCCAAACACGGCGAGTGGAGTTTAGACCAAAAAGCTATATTTTTGTCTCATCAGACCACATGACCTTCTCCCATTCCTCCTCTGGATCATCCAGATGGTCATTGGCAAACTTCAGACGGGCCTGGACATGCACTGGCTTGAGCAGGGGGACCTTGCGTGCACTGCAGGATTTTAATCCATGACGGCGTGGTGTGTTACTAATGGTTTTCTTTGAGATTGTGGTCCCAGCTCTCTTCAGGTCATTGACCAGGTCCTGCCGTGTAGTTCTGGGCTGATCCCTCACCTTCTTCATGATCATTGATGCCCCACGAGGTGAGATCTTGCATGGAGCCCCAGACCGAGGGTGATTGACCGTCATCTTGAACGTCTTCCATTTTCTAATAATTGCGCCAACAGTTGTTGCCTTCTCACCAAGCTGTTTTTCTATTGTCCTGTAGCCCATCCCAGCCTTGTGCAGGTCTACAATTTTATCCCTGATGTCCTTACACAGCTCTCTGGTCTTGGCCATTGTGGAGAGGTTGGAGTCTGTTTGATTGAGTGTGTGGACAGGTGTCTTTTATACAGGTAACGAGTTCAAACAGGTGGAGTTAATACAGGTAATGAGTGGAGAACAGGAAGGCTTCTCAAAGAAAAACTAACAGGTCTGTGAGAGCCGGAATTCTTACTGGTTGGTAGGTGATCAAATACTTATGTCATGCAATAAAATGCAAATTAATTACTTAAAAATCATACAATGTGATTTTCTGGATTTTTGTTTTAGATTCCATCTCTCACAGTTGAAGTGTACATATGATAAAAAGTACAGACCTCTACATGCTTTGTAAGTAGGAAAACCTGCAAAATTTACAGTGTATCAAATACTTGTTCTCCCCACTGTATGTGTGTGTGTGTGTTTTTCATGTACTGTATGTGTGTGTTGGTATGTGTGAGACAAGGAGTAGTATATCCAGTCAGCCAGCTGTGACTGAGCAGAAGCTGAATGTGTAACATCTTGGAGGGTAGGTGGTCTGTGTGTGTTTTGTGAATGTGTGTAGTTTGGTTGTACTAGCCTTGTGGGTACCAGAAGTCCTCACAAGGATAGTACAACGAGGAAAATTCGGACAAGTGGGGACATTTCGCCGGTCCCCACAAGGAAAAAGGCAATTTTAGGCTTAGGGCATAGGTTTAGGGTTACAATTGGGGTCAGGGGTTATAGGGTTAGGTTTAGTTTCAGGGTTTTGGCTTAGTGTTAGGTTAGGGTTAGATTTAGGGTTAGGGAAAATATAATTTTAAATGGGAATAAATGTTTTGATCCCCCACAAGGGTAGTAATACCAGTGATAACTGGTACCACTACCAGCATAATTTCCAGTCCCAACTCTATAGTTTCCCTTGTTATGACTGCTCCTCCCTGTCTTCTAACCATGCTGGCTGATCAGTCCTTAGTCTGAGACTATTGATGCTCTCTGGACCTTACATCTCTCCCCTAGTTATCTCTCCAGTGCAGTTTGGTCCTCCAAAAGCTAAGGAGAGGACAGCTTTGGCCCTTTGTGAGACAGTTAATTGTTATTGTTATGTCCAGTAAGGATTTCTTAGGCAGCTTCATCCCCGCTGGCACAACGTCCCTGGTACTTGATTTGATAATTATACACGCATGATACAGATTTTGTTCAAGTCAATGAGATATACTATACTGCCCATTTAGATATAAATGAATAGCTGTAATGCATTTGAATCAGTGGTTTGTACCTGTACTTCGCATCTATCTTCGGGATAAGCATTTAGCCTTGGCGAAGATGCTTGCTCAGATGTCAGGCCAGACATAGCAGCACAGCACTCCTATGTACTTTCACTGAATCACACTGAGCGAATTGCACCAAACCACCACCTATGAGCAGGAGAGTAAGATACCTTCTGTGGGTGTCTCTGTGTGTCAGTTTGTGTCTGGGGCTAAGCTGTCATTGTAAAGACCATTGGGATTAAGACAGCTATTGAGTCATCAGGTTTTCATATAATTATAGCAAATTATTTGGAGGCTACATTTACGTTATTGTGTTCATATGCGTCTTTGGGAGGGGTAAATCTGTGTTTCCATGCGTAAGTGCATGCTTGCCTAGTCTAACTGACTGTGTGCGTTGTGTGTTTCACCCTGTCAACAACAAATGGACACCCTGCCAGTCCTCCTCTCTCTTGTCCCAGTGTTATGGATGACTCATGGCCAAGTAGGATTTCGTTAGCAGACATTAGCCCTATTACTGAATAGAGGACCCATTTGATTTTCACCATCAGCATAGAGAGACAGGAGACTTGGCGAATCAGCAACAATACAACAGGGGAAAAAAACAGCCTTTTCAATGCCTACTGTAAGAGCGCCTCAAGCTGAATGGCTGAGGAATGAAAGGGAGAAAAGGTTGATAGTCATTCTATCGCTCTCGCTTTGTAAGACTCTCTCGGCTGACGTCATAGAGAGACAGTGTGTGATGTGTTCTGGCCTTGGTCTGGAGTCTTGTGAAGGGCTTGAAATGTTGAATTTTGAATGAATGAAAATGAATGAATTTTTTTATCCACTTGTTCTTTGGTCAATTATGAGAAATGTTTTTTATTTTCCAAAAATATAGAAAAAAATCATGGGTTCAAAAAGGTAACTGGAAATTGTGTGATGCAAGGAACCACTTAAAAACAAAATTGGTCTTTGCATGTTCAAGCCTGTCTCAAAACACTGCCCCTTTAAGGCTCTCCTGTAGGATAGTTGGCCACCCTTCATAGCCTATAAAATATTGTAACATTACAAAATTACAATCAAATGCATTTTACGTCTTTTATAAAATAATTTCCTGAATCAGGGATCCAATGGCTAAAGTATGCAACTTCAAAGCAACGTTTCTAACTAAGACATGTTTATCTTTAACCGTGTAATTCTAAAATACACATGTTTCAGAGAAGATCTATTTACAGCATGGGGGTTTTGTCAATTATGCTATTCTAAGAATATTTGTTTTATGTTGTCAGAATGACATTGCCAATGCTGAAAAGAGGTGAATCCCAGCTTTCCAACATTGTCATATTTCTTTTTTGACTCCTAATAGTGAGCGCTTGAGAGGCGGTTTAAAACCAGAGTATTTAGCATTGGTTTATTAGCACTCCCGTTCATCAACAGTGCATTGTCTAAATAGTTAGCCTAACTATCAAGATAACCAGCCAGTCTACACGATACGTGTTGAGTAGTTGCTCTGTTATCATTGTTTAATGAGCAATCTGCTGCAATGTCTCTCTCGCTCTCCTCTGGCCCATTTGCAATGGCACACATGCAGGTGATGATACACCATGACTTTTTCAGGATTTTCATGACCGTACAAACCCTGTTTGCTGACCAAAAGAATTTGCTATAACTCCCTACAATGCTCCAGACTAACAGTTTTCCCCTAACCTTTTCAACAAAAATAATTGCGGTGACATACAATAGAATACATTTGAGTCATCTTATTCACGTCGTTATAAAGTAATTCACAATGCTTTAATACGAAATGTTAATAGACTGCTGAGATGTTAGATGTAGTAACTTATTTGTTAAATACCATGTCCAAGCCGGAATGCGTGTTGTTCTTTGAAATGGAACCTAATCTAGTGGTTGTCATACATTTTGAGGGTGACAATTATGCTATTTTTGTTAAATTTATATCTGTTCTCCAGAATTTTCAATAGAGACGAATTTGCCTTTTTGTTTTTATGTACAATAATATTATAAACAGTGCTTTCGGAAAGTTTTAGACCCCTTGACTTTTTCCACATTTTGTTAGGTTACAGCCGTATTCTAAAATTGATTAAATTGTTTTTGAATTTATCAATCTACACTAGAGGTCGACCTATTTATAATTTTTCAACGCCGATACCAATTATTGGAGGACCCAAAAAATCCGATACTGATTAATCGGCCAATTTTTATATATTATTATTTGTAATAATGACAATTACAACAATACTGAATGAACACTTTTATTTTAACTTAATACATAAATAAAATCAATTTTGTCTCAAATAAATAATGAAACATGTTCAATTTGGTTTAAATAATGAAAAAACACAGTGTTGGAGAAGAAAGTAAAAGTGCAATATGTGCCATGTAAAAAAGCTAACGTTTAAGTTCCTTGCTCAGAACATGAGAACATATGAAAGCTGGTGGTTCCTTTTAACATGAGTCTTCAATATGCCCAGTTAAGAAGTTTTAGGTTGTAGTTATTATAGGAAATAAAGGACTATTTCACTCTATACCATTTGTATTTCATACACCTTTGACTAATGGATGTTCTTATAGACACTATAGTATTGCCAGCCTAATCTCGGGAGTTGATAGGTTGATAATCATAAACAGCGCTGTGCTTCAAGCATTGCGAAGAGCTGCTGGCAAATGCAGGAAAGTGCTGTTTGAATGAATGCTTACGAGCCTGCTGCTGCCTACCACCGCTCAGTCAGACTGCTCTATCAAATATCAAATTATAGACTTAATTATAATATAATAACACACACAAATACTAGCCTTAGGTCATTAATATGGTCAAATCCGGAAACTATCATTTCGAAAACAAAACGTTTATTCTTTCAGTGAAATACGGAACCGTTCCGTATTTTATAGAACGGGTAGCAACCCTAAGTCTAAATATTGCTGTTACATTGCACAACCTTCAATGTTATGTCATAATTATGTAAAATTCTGGCAAATTAATTACGGTCTTTGTTAAGAAGAAATGGTCTTCACACATTTGGCAACGAACCAGGCAGCCAAACTGCTGACGCGAAAGCGCTTTTGTTAAATCATCAGCCGTTTGGCGAAGTAGGCTGTGATTCGACGATAAATTAACAGGCACCACATTGATTATATGCAACGCAGGACAAGCTAGTTAAACTAGTAATATCATCAACCATGTGTAGTTAACTCGCATAACCGGTGATGTCACCAGGCAAGCCGAAACCATGCAAACAGGCTGATTTTAAAGGTCCTGCATAGATTGTATTTTCAACTATCAGGAAATAACACAGATCCATTTTTTTCACACTTTCACAGTGCTCGTTTCATCAGCTGTTGTACAATATGATACAAAACACAGGAAAAATATAATGTTGACTGCACTGGGCTTTTAAGACAAGTTAAAGTTATGCTTATTTCCCAAAATTCTAGCCTACGACGATGTTGTTCCTAATGTTGTTGTGGCTTTCAAAAATAACAAGAATGAAAGTCACAGCTTTCATGAGAGACATAACAATGTTATTTATTTTTCTATTTTATGAGGCAAATAAAGCAATTATTGTCCAGTTCTGAGGACTGTAGACTGCTTCTATCAAGACCATGAAGTAGACCTATAACCTAGCGCACTACAGTAAGAAAGGCCATTCCTTATCGGACAGTCAATGCTCCATCATGTACGCGCCACACAGACATACGGACACATACAAACCTGTTCTCCACCAGAAAGGAAAATTACAGCAGATTTGGAAAAAAAATAGGAGGCATATATCACAATGTTTTATGGGTACATAATCATGATAGGGCAAAGGTTGACCCAACCCTAGTCTCTCGATCTCGATCTCTCTCTCTCTCTCTCTCTCTCTCTCTCTCTCTCTCGATCTCTCTCTCTCTCTCTCTCTCTCTCTCTCTCTCTCTCGGTCTCTCTCTCTCGGTCTCTCTCTCTCGGTCTCTCTCTCTCGGTCTCTCTCTCTCGGTCTCTCTCTCTCGGTCTCTCTCTCTCGGTCTCTCTCTCTCGGTCTCTCTCTCTCGGTCTCTCGGTCTCTCGATCTGTCTCTCGATCTCTCTCTCTCTCTCTCTCTCTCGATCTGTCTCTCGATCTGTCTCTCGATCTGTCTCTCGATCTGTCTCTCTCTCTCTCTCTCTCTCTCTCGATCTGTCTCTCTCTCTCTCTCTCTCTCGATCTGTCTCTCTCTCTCGATCTGTCTCTCTCTCTCTCTCTCTCTCTCGATCTGTCTCTCTCTCTCTCGATCTGTCTCTCTCTCTCTCAATTTCAATTCAAGGGGCTTTATTGGCATGGGAAACATGTGTTAACATTGCCAAAGCAAGTGAGGTAGATATTATACAAAAGTGAAATAAACAATACAAATTAACAGTAAACATTACACATACAGAAGTTTCAAAACAATAAAGACATTACAAATGTTATATTATATATATACAGTGTTGTAACAATGTACAAATGGTTAAAGCACACAAGTTAAAATAAATAAGCATAAATATGGGTTGTATTTACAATGGTGTTTGTTCTTCACTGGTTGCCCTTTTCTTGTGGCAACAGGTCACAAATCTTGCTGCTGTGATGGCACACTGTGGAATTTCTCCCAGTAGATATGGGAGTTTATCAAAATTGGATTTGTTTTCAAATTCTTTGTGGATCTGTGTAATCTGAGGGAAATATGTCTCTCTAATATGGTCATACATTGGGCAGGAGGTTAGGAAGTGCAGCTCAGTTTCCACCTCATTTTGTGGGCAGTGTGCACATAGCCTGTCTTCTCTTGAGAGCCATGTCTGCCTACGGCGGCCTTTCTCAATAGCAAGGCTATGCTCACTGAGTCTGTACATAGTCAAAGCTTTCCTTAAGTTTGGGTCAGTCACAGTGGTCAGGTATTCTGCCACTGTGTACTCTCTGTTTAGGGCCAAATAGCATTCTAGTTTGCTCTGTTTTTTTGTTAATTCTTTCCAATGTGTCAAGTAATTATCTTTTTGTTTTCTCATGATTTGGTTGGGTCTAATTGTGCTGTTGTCCTGGGGCTCTGTGGGGTGTTGTTTGTGTTTGTGAACAGAGCCCTAGGACCAGCTTGCTTAGGGGACTCTTCTCCAGGTTCATCTCTCTGTAGGTGATGGCTTTGTTATGGAAGGTTTGGGAATCGCTTCCTTTTAGGTGGTTGTAGAATTTAACGGCTCTTTTCTGGATTTTGATAATTAGTGGGTATCGGCCTAATTCTGCTCTGCATGCATTATTTGGTGTTCTACGTTGTACACGGAGGATATTTTTGCAGAATTCTGCATGCAGAGTCTCAATTTGGTGTTTGTCCCATTTTGTGAAATCTTGGTTGGTGAGCGGACCCCAGACCTCACAACCATAAAGGGCAATGGGCTCTATGACTGATTCAAGTATTTTTAGCCAGATCCTAATTGGTATGTTGAAATTTATGTTCCTTTTGATGGCATAGAAGGCCCTTCTTGCCTTGTCTCTCAGATCGTTCACAGCTTTGTGGAAGTTACCTGTGGTGCTGATGTTTAGGCCGAGGTATGTATAGTTTTTTGTGTGCTCTAGGGCAACGGTGTCTAGATGGAATTTGTGGTCCTGGTGACTGGACCTTTTTTGGAACACCATTATTTTGGTCTTACTGAGATTTACTGTCAGGGCCCAGGTCTGACAGAATCTGTGCAGAAGATCTAGGTGCTGCTGTAGGCCCTCCTTGGTTGGTGACAGAAGCACCAGATCATCAGCAAACAGTAGACATTTGACTTCGGATTCTAGTAGGGTGAGACCGGGTGCTGCAGACTGTTCTAGTGCCCGCGCCAATTCGTTGATATATATGTTGAAGAGGGTGGGGCTTAAGCTGCATCCCTGTCTCACCCCACGACCCTGTGTGAAGAAATGTGTGTGTTTTTTGCCAATTTTAACCGCACACTTGTTGTTTGTGTACATGGATTTTATAATGTCGTATGTTTTACCCCCAACACCACTTTCCATCAATTTGTATAGCAGACCCTCATGCCAAATTGAGTCGAAGGCTTTTTTGAAATCAACAAAGCATGAGAAGACTTTGCCTTTGTTTTGGTTTGTTTGGTTGTCAATTAGGGTGTGTAGGGTGAATACATGGTCTGTTGTACGGTAATTTGGTAAAAAGCCAATTTGACATTTGCTCAGTACATTGTTTTCATTGAGGAAATGTACGAGTCTGCTGTTAATGATAATGCAGAGGATTTTCCCAAGGTTACTGTTGACGCATATTCCACGGTAGTTATTGGGGTCAAATTTGTCTCCACTTTTGTGGATTGGGGTGATCAGTCCTTGGTTCCAAATATTGGGGAAGATGCCAGAGCTAAGGACGATGTTAAAGAGTTTTAGTATAGCCAATTGGAATTTGTTGTCTGTATATTTGATCATTTCATTAAGGATACCATCAACACCACAGGCCTTTTTGGGTTGGAGGGTTTTTATTTTGTCCTGTAACTCATTCAAGGTAATTGGAGAATCCAGTGGGTTCTGGTAGTCTTTAATAGTTGATTCTAGGATTTGTATTTGATCATGTATATGTTTTTGCTCTTTATTCTTTGTTATAGAGCCAAAAAGATTGGAGAAGTGGTTTACCCATACATCTCCATTTTGGATAGATAATTCTTCGTGTTGTTGTTTGTTTAGTGTTTTCCAATTTTCCCAGAATTGGTTAGAGTCTATGGAGTCTTCAATTACATTGAGCTGATTTCTGACGTGCTGTTCCTTCTTTTTCCGTAGTGTATTTCTGTATTGTTTTAGTGATTCACCATAGTGAATCTCTCTCTCTCTCTCTCTCTCTCTCTCTCTCGATCTCTCTCTCTCTCTCTCGATCTCTCTCTCTCTCTCTCGATCTCTCTCTCTCTCTCTCTATCTCTCTCTCTCTCTCTCTCGATCTCTCTCTCTCTCTCTCTCTCTCTCTCTCTCTCTCTCTCTCTCTCTCTCTCTCTCTCTCGATCTGTCTCTGTGACATGCTGACAGTCGAGGTCAGGGGCTTTTTATTATGACGGCTCTATTGATGTTCCTATAAAGGTCACGTTGATGTCAGAACAATCTCCTTGGACACACGGACAGCTTTATCTCTTCATGCTCTTCCCTCGCTGCCTGCAACACTGGGCTGCCTGGCAGAATACCAGTCATTCTCTCTGAATCTTATATCTTACAGTCAGAGGAAGGAGTCGACCTCACCTCACCGCGTCGCAGAGCATATGTCTTTTGATACCGTTTTTGCCACTGGCTGTTTAAGGATTATAGCATTCCATAACATTCTGTATAAAATGGCAGCCACTGTTGTGACAGTGTTACCATTGCTGTGTAACCAAAATATATACAAATACGGAACATCCTTATTAATGTCTCAACCAGATTTAAAACACACTCAAATAAAAGTATTTTGAGGTTTTTTCTTCTTGAACAAAGTGGGTCGGAGAAGGAAAGGGGCATTTTGTAGGTTAGCCTGCCGAGCCGAAGCTCAAGGCGGTCTCGGCGCTTTGTGCTGTTGTGGCTCAGTGTGACTCGACATTTGAAGGTCATGTCAATGAGGCCCGAAACCACTTTGTTCCTCTGACTGCTTTTGATGAAACCACTTTGTTCCTCCAAGGCTGCGTTTACACAGGCAGCTCAATTCTGATCTTTTGCCCAATTATTTGAGCCCGGTTTCCCAAAAGCATCTTAAGGCTATGTTCAGCATTACATGCTGACCAGACCGGACACGTCACATGTGCGAGCGTCGCAAAATACATTTTAGAAATCCATGTTATTCAATTATTGCGCGCGCGCGCCAACGAGCGTCTGAGTTGCCAAGGGCTAAAATAGAACTCCTTTCTATTTCTGACGCAGATCGCGCTGAAAGTCCTGCCTCTCCCATCTCCTCATTGGTTTATAGAAGCAGGTACCCACGTGCCATCTCCTCATTGGTTATACCCACGTGGGTGATTGAAAGACGAACTGTTTTTCCTGTAGTCGTGGTAATACTATGAAAGTTTAGATGCCGATCACCATATAAGTTCAACGATGAAAAAGCCTGGAAGGAGGAGAGATGACTAGAAACGATTCGGTTGGCCGTTTTATGTGTGGATTAATTTGTCGGAGTAGAGGACCTTGTGCAGTTCAGGTAAAATAACAACTCAATGTTTATATCCCAGGACAAATTAGCTAGCAACGGCAAGCTAGCTAAATAGGACAAATTAGCTAGCAAGTACAAGCTAACTAGCTAAATTGCCATACATGTTTAATGCTTTTCGACCTGTCCCCAAATTAATGTCATTGGTTCAGAGTTTGTTTTGATATTTTAACCTGCGTCTCGTGATCGCGTTTTGTGTAGGGGGACAAAATAAATGTATGCACGATAGCGCACGATGGCGCACGCACGCAGCCGGTTTGGGTTCCGTGTTAGAGCCTTCCTAGGAGCATCGTTAAATCTCTGAGCTGTTTCCCAAAACCATCGTTACTAAAATTGCTGTTGAATACGCTTGTTATTTAACAACTGCCTCAGACCAGTTGTAGAACAGATGTTTATCTGTTTTTCTGTGACCGCCGTTAACTTTAGAATGAATGTGACAAGTGACTACAAATACAAAGTTGCCCGTTTCTTTGCGTTACAAGCAAAGGATATGAAGACGTTTCAAATGTATAGACTACATAGACCTATATATTTGAATGATATTGAAATCAATTTCATGCTAATTTAGTTTTAATTAGCTATTTGTATGCTACTGTCTCTATATATTTAATGTGAAATGTGCACATTGCTGTGCCAAATCTTGATTTAGTGCATTATTATAGGGTAAGCATTAGAACGAGCCTCCTCAATATTTGTAGCCATAGGTGATAATATCTCTCTAGGAGCTGATCCATCAGTATTGTGGAATAATTCTAATGTTAAGTTAAGATTGGAAAGGGAGAACGCTGATCCAAGAGCAGTGCTTCCTTTCTTTCGATCCTACCGGTATCAACATATGCCTCAACGATGCACTGAGCGAACGTTCCCTCTGCGTGGTGTTTTGGGAAATGTCAGGGTCTGAGAGAGGAATTTATGGTGTGTTTCTTTCTTTCTCTCTCGCTCTCTCTCCCAGGGAGAGAGAGGGCTGATGGTGGTTGATGAGATGAATTTGAAGCTGTGAGAAACTGAAGTCTCTGGGTTGGTTTTTATAGCCACTCTGGTTAGAAGGGCCTGAGGACAGTACATTCCTCTCCCCACCAGAACCCTCCCTGACCAACCTGTAATCCCTATAGGAGGGGGGCAGAGGAGGGTTCCGGGGATCAGGACTGCCTGGGACCCACTGATTAGAGAGAGGGATGGGAAAGAGGGAGTGAGGAGAAATCCACAGGAATTCCCAACAGCTTTGAGCTTTTAGCAGTCAGATCTTCCTATCTGTGTGGGATCAGAGAGAGAGAGAGCAGTGTTTCCCCTAGGATTCTTTTCAGCAGCATTGGCAAAGTTCTCATGGTGAGGCGGGGGTGTGGTTGTGGGGAGAGACCAACAGCGCTGTCTCCGACGACAATTTCTAGAGGCCCTCCTCTTGGCCACACAGACACAATTTAGCTGTTTTTAAAGCTAATGTCCTGCTATTTAATTGAGATTTTGTGTCACTGATGTACACACAATACCCCATAATGTCAAAGTGAAATTTTGGCTAACATGATTTTTGAATGACTACTCCATCTCTGTACCTCACATCTACAATTATCTGTAAGATCCTTCAATCGAGTTGTGAATTTCAACCACAGATTCAACCACAAAGACCAGGAAGGTTTTCCAATGCCTCGAAAAGAAGGGCACCTAGATGGGTAAAAAAAAGAAGCAGACTAAATACCACTTTGAGCATGGTGAAGTTATTAATTAGGCTTTGGATGGTGTATTAATTAGGCTTTGGATGGTCTCTACAAAGATAGTCACCCTTCCTAACTCAGTTGCCAGAGAGGAAGAGGAAGGAAACTGTTCAGGGATTTCACCATGAGGGCAATGGTGACTTTAAAACAGTTAGATAGTTTAATGGCTGTGATAGAACTGAGGATGGATCAGTAACATTGTAGTTACTCCACAATACTAACCTAACTGACAAAGAGAAAAGAAGGAAGCCTGTACAGAATAAAAATATTCCAAAACATGCATCGTGTTTGGCACAAGAAACTTAAGTAACACTGCAAAATATGTGGCAAAGAAATTAACTTTTTTTGTCCTGAATAGAAAGCATTATGTTTGAAAATCCAACACAACACATCATTGAGTACCACTCTTCATATTTTCAAACATGCTGGTGGCTGCATCATGTTATGGGTGTGCTTGTCATTGGCAAGGACTAGGGAGTTTCTTACAATAAAAAGAAACGTAATAAGGCAATAAGCACAGGCAAAATCCTAGAGGAAACCTGGTTCAGTCTGCTTTCCAACAGACACTGGGAGACAAATTCACCTTTCAGCAGGACAATAACCTACAACACAAGGCCACATGTACACTGGAGTAGCTTAGCAAGATGACAGGGAATGTTCCCGAGAGGCCTAGTTACAGTTTTGACTTAAATCGGCTTGAAAATCTATGGCAAGACTTGAAAGTGGCTGTCTAGCAATGATCAACAATCAACTTGACAGAGCTTGAAGGATAATGTAAAATATTGTACAATCCAGGTGTGCAAAGCTCTTAAAGACTTACCCAAAAACACTCACAGCTGTAATCGCTGCCAGAGGTGCTTCTACAAAGTGCTGGATATTTCTGTTTTTAATTTTCTATACATTTGCAAACATGTTTTCCATTGGTCATTATGTGTTGTGAGTAGATGAGTGTGGGGGAAAAAATAGTGTATACATTTTGAATTCAGTCTGTAGCACAACAAAATGTGGAATTAGTCAAGGAGTATGAGTATTTTCTGACGGTACGGTACTGAGTGTACAAAACATTAGCAACACCTTTCCTAATATTGAGTTGCACCCCCTTTTGCCCTCAGAACAGCCTCAATTCATCGGGGGATGGACTCTACAAGGTGTCAAAAGCGTTCCAAGGGGATGCTGGCTCTTGTTGACTCCAATGCTTCCCACAGTTGTGTCAAGTTGGCTGAATGTCCTTTGGGTGGTGGATCGTTCTTGATACACACGGGAAACTGTTGAGTGTGGAAAAACCCACCACCGTTGCAGTTCTTGACACTTAAACCTGGCACCTACTACCATACCCTGTTCAATGACACTTACAGTAAATATTTTGTTTTGCCCATTCACCCTCTGAATGGCACACATACACAATCCATGTCTCAGTTGTCTCAAGGCTTAAAAATCCTTCTTTAACGTGTCTCCTCCCCTTCATCTACACTGTTTTGAAGTGGATTTAACAGGTGACATTAATATGGGATCATAGCTTTCACCTGGATTCACCTGTTCAGTCTGTCATGGAAAGAGCAGGTATTCCTAATGTTTTGTACAGTGTGTGTGTATCCATATATACTGAACAAAAAAACGAACATGCAACAATTTAAAAGATTTTACTGTGTTACGGTTCATATAAGGAAACCGGTCAATTGCAATAAATTCATTAGGTCTTAATCTATGAAATTCACATGACTGGGAATAGAGATATGCATCTGTTGGTCACATATCTTTTAAAAACAAATAGGCACGTGGATCAGAAAACCAGTCCATGTCTGGTGTGACCACCATTTGCCTCATGCAGCGCAACACATCTCCTTCGCATAGAGTTGATCAGGCTGTTGATTGTGGCCTGTTGTTGTCCCACTCCTCTTCAATAGCTGTGTGAAGTTGCTGGATATTGGTGGGAACTGGATCACGCTGTAGTACACATTGACCCAGAGCATGTCTGGTAAGTATGCAGGCCGTGGAAGAACTAGTTAATTTTCAGCTTCCAGGAATTGTGTAAAGATCCTTGTGACGTGGGGCTGTGCATTATAATGCTGAAACGTGAGGTGATGGCGGCAGATGAATGGCAAGACAATGGGCCTCAGGATCTCGTCACGGTATCTCTGTTTATTCAAATTGCCATCGATAAAATGCAATTGTGTTTGTTGTCCGTAGCTTATGGCTGCCCATACCATAACCTCACCTCCACCATGGGGCAATCTGTTCACAGCGTTGACATCAGCGAACCGCTCGCCCACACAACCCAATACATGGTGTCTACCATCTGCCCGGTTCAGTTGAAACCGGGATTCATCCATGAAGAGCACACTTCTCCAGCGTGCCAGTGGCCATCAGAAGTGAGCATGCATACCCACAGTTTCATCAGCTGTCCGGGTGGCTGGTCTCAGACAATCCCGCAGGTGAGGAAGCCGGATGTGGAGGTCCTGGGTTGGCGTGGTTACACATGGTCTGCAGTTGTGTGGCCAGTTGGACGTATTGCCAAATTCTACTATAACCTTGGAGGTGGCTTCTAGTAGAGAAATGAACATTAAATTCTCTGGCATCAGCTCTGGTGGACATTCCTGTAGTCATAATGCCAATTGCACACTCCCTCAAAACTTGAGACATCTGTGGAGTTGTGTTGTGACAAACTGCACATTTTAGATTGGCCATTTATTGTCCCCAGCACAAGGTGCACCTGTGTAATGATCATGATGTTTAATCAGCTTCTTGAAATACCACACCTGTCAGGTGGTTTGATTATCTTGGCAGTGGATAAATTAGCACTAACAGGGATGTAAACAAATTTGTGCACTTAATTGGAGAGAAATAAGCTTTTTGTGCATATGGAGAAGAAAAAAAAAATCGGCTTATGAAACATGCGACTAACACTTTACATGTTGTATTGTCAACCAGCTTCACCTGGAATGCTTTTCCAACACTCTTGAAGGAGTTCCCACATATGCTGAGCACTTGTTTGCTGCTTTTCTTTCACTCTGAGGTCCAACTCCTCCCAAACCATCTCAATTGAGTTGTGGTCGGGTGATTGTGGAGGCCAGGTCATTTGATGCAGCACCATCACTCTTCTTCTTGGTCAAATAGCCCTTACACAGCCTGGGGGTGTGTTGGCTCATTGTCCTGTTGAAAAACAACTGATTGTCCCATTTAGTGCAAACCAGATGGGATGGCGTGTCGCTTTAGAATGCTGTGTTAGCCATGCTGGTTAAGTGTGCCTTGAATTCTAAATAAATCATTGACAGTGTCATCACCAATGCACCCACACACCACCTCCTCTGTGCTTCACGGTGGGAACTACACATGCGGAGATCATCCGTTCACCTACTCAGCGTCTCACAATGACACAGCGATTCAAACCACAAATCACAAATTTGGACTCATTAAGACAAAAGGACAGATTTCCACTAGGTCTATGGTCCATTGCTCGTGTTTCTTGGCCCAAGCAAGTCTCTTCTTCTTATTGGTGTCCTTTAGTCGTGGTTTCTTTGCAGCAATTTGACCTTGAAGGCCTGATTCACGCAGTCTCCTCAACATCAACTGTTCAGAGATGTGTCTGTTACTTGAACACTGCAATCTGAGGTGCAGTTAACTCTAATGAACTTATCCTCTGCAGCAGAGGTAACTCTGGGTCTTCCTTTCCTGTGGCAGTCCTAATGAGATCCAATTTCATCATAGCGCTTGATGGTTTTTGTGACTGCACTTGAAGAAACTTTCAAAGTTCTTGAAATTTTCACCATTGACTTACCTTCATGTATTAAGGTAATGATGGACTGTTGTTTCTCTTTGTTTACTTGAGCTGTTCTTGCCATAATATGAGCTTGGTCTTTTACCAAATAGGGCTATCTGTCACGTATACTGCCTCTCCTGCCTCTAGGTCATCAGGCTGCTGATTTTATCCCGCGCACCTGTCACCATCGTCTCGCGCACCTGTGCCTCATGATACTCACCTGGACTCCATCACCTCCTTGATTATCTTCCCTATATCCGTCACTCCCCTTGGTTCTTTCCTCAGGTGTTATTGACTCTTTTTTTCTTGTCGGTGCGTTTGTGTTTTGTGTTCATTGTTTATTTTTTTTATTAAAACACTCACTCGTTGAACTTGCTTCCCGACTCTCAGCTCACTCGTTACACTATCTTCTCTATACCACCCCTACCTTATCATAACGCAACTGATTGGCTCAAACGCGTTAAGAAGGAAAGAAATTCCACAAATGAACTTTTAACAAGGCACACCTGTTAATTGAAATGCATTCCAGGTGACTACCTCATGAATCTGGTTGAGAGAATGCCAAGGATGTGCAAAGCTGTCATCAAGGCAAAGGGTGGCTACTTTGAAGAATCACAAATATATTTGTATTTGTTTTACACTTTTTTGGTTACTACATGATTCCATATGTGTTATTTCATGGTTTTGATATCATCACTATTATTCTACAATGTAGAAAATTGTTTTTAAAAAAAACACTTAAATGATTGTGTCCAAACTTTTGACTGGTACTGTAAATATATATATTTTTAAGAATATTTTGGGGAGTGGTGCCAATGATTTAAATGAATACGGGGGAGACACTGGAGAGGCAGGGAGGGACGCATAGTAAGTTGAAGGAGAGCGAGGAGGGGAAAGAAATTAAATTGAGGGATAGTGACAGAGAGGAGAGGAAATAGCCTCATCTTTAAAGATGGAGTCGTTTCCTTGTTGATCCGTCCATTTTAAAACGCTGCCGTATGCTGTCACATCCCTGTGTCTCCTCAGCGTAGTGAGGCTCTGCTCTGTCAGGACGCGTCTCCCTCGCTGTGTCCTGATTCTACTAATTGTTTTTGCAAACAGTGTAATTTCCTGTTCCTCAGGGAGCTTAGATGTGAACATGACCCTGATTCATCTCAGCTACTGATTCGCAATAGCTGCTCCTCCATTATGTTTCATCTGAACAAGGACACAGAGCCAAAAGCCAACCACAATGTGTCTCAGCATACTGTTCTTATGGAGTCTCTCTCTCTTGTGTTCTGTTCTACCAATAGAACGTCTCGCAAGGCAGCTGCGAGTGATGTGATTGGTCGAGCCGTGCTGAGGTAGAGGGCAGCGGTGTGTGTGGAGGCTGATGACTGATGTGAAAGCTTGTTCTTCCTCTATCTACCATATTTTTCACTCTTTTTGTCTTTTTCATATCTCCTCCTAACCTCTTCTCTCTCCTAACCTTGCTGGTCAGCAGTTGCGTACATGTCCAGGACAGCACACCACAAACAGCTCGTTGGTTTAAAAAATATATATCTCCTTGTCTGGATCTGATTTTGATCCGGTCTGAAGTGGTCTCTCTCCAGAAAGTCGAGGATGTGCTGTGAGCTCTGATCATGTGTGTCAATAGAGGGTGCCCAACTTAGTATTGAGAACAACGCTCTCTCAGCCTCTCTACCAGCAGCCTGTATTGCCACCCGTATTTAACCAAAGCCTAAAGGAATGTGTGTGTCCACAGGCATGGAAGGTCGCTCAGTCAATTTGCTGCCTGTTCTTAGTAAACTGATGGAGAGAACTGTGTTTGAACAAATTCAATGCAATTTTTTAAAGATCAAGTTAACTACTGACTTTCAGCATGCATATAGGGAAGGGCACTCATAGGGAACTTGTACTGCACTGACTCAGATGACTGATGATTGTCTAAAAGATAATATAAGGATAATAAGATGATAGTTGGAGCTGTATTGTTAGATTTCTGTGCAGCATTTAATTTTATTGATCATAAGTTATTTTTTTCAATAACAAATTATTATTGCTTTACGTCACCTGCCGTCACATGGTTGGAGAGTTAGTTATCCAATAGAACTCAGAGAGTATTCTTCAATGGAAGCTTCCCTAACATCAGATATGTACAGTGTGGTATCCCTCAGGGAGTTGACTTGGGCCGTTACTCTTCTCTGTTTTTACAAATGATATGCCACTTGTCTTTCAAGAAGTTCAAATGACTATGTATGCTGATTGCACACTCTACACATCAGCACCTACAGCCAGTGAGCTCACTGAGACTCTTGGCAAGGAGTTGGTGTCAGAATGGGTAATTAACAATAAACTGGTCTTAAATACAACTAAAATCAAAAGCATTGTATTTGGTTCAAAACATTCTCTTAGACCTAAACCTCAACTGGATTTGTGCATGAAGGGTGTGACTATTGAACAAGTTGAAGAAGCTGAACTCCTAGGAGGAACATTGGATGGTCAATTATCATGGTCAAGTCATATTGACAAAGTTGTTGTAAATATGGGGAGAGGTATGTCTGTTTTATAAAAAATATGTGAAGCGTTTTTGACACGGAAGATAAACTGTACTAGTTGTTCAGGCTCTGATCTTGTCCCATCTTGATTACTGTCCG
Organism: Salvelinus alpinus; assembly: GCF_045679555.1. Taxonomy (NCBI): domain Eukaryota; kingdom Metazoa; phylum Chordata; class Actinopteri; order Salmoniformes; family Salmonidae; genus Salvelinus; species Salvelinus alpinus. The sequence goes on along the minus strand of NC_092091.1, from coordinate 42,003,398 downwards.
CTAATATGGTCAGGTGCAGCAAAGAAAGACTGCAGCTGGCTCAAAACAAAGCAGGACACCTTTCCCTTAACTGCACATACAGAATTAACATCAACAACATGCATGATAGTCTTTCAATTAACTACTTCTCTTCTACTCTTTTTAAGAAACATTTGTGTGTTGAAATGGTCAACCACGTGTATAATATGTGTTTTCACTTCAAACAGACATACCCCACCATAGCGCAAAAGCTAAACAGGGATGAAACCCTTCTATTGGGGTTTGTGGGGGGGGGTTCATTTCGGGGGTTTTCAAGTCCGTGGGGGGTAGAAATGGGGGAAGGGATCGTGGGGGGATATGATGCAGGAAATAATAGTATGATGGGGGATTCGTCAATAAATGGGGGGGGGGGCAAACACAAGAGAAGGTTATGCGCTAAATAAAAATAAACCCCCTGGAAAGTGGGGTCTGAGCTGGCAACCCTGAATCTGGTTCTGCGTTCAAGACAACTGGGAACTGGACGGTCATCCAATTCGGAATTCCAACTCGGGAACTTGGGCCTCTGTCTAGAGCTCCGACTTTCCGACCTGAAGATGATTGGTGTCATGATTTTCCCTGGTATTTGTCCGAGTTCACAGTTGTCTTGAAAGCACCATAAGTCAGTCGAGTGAACTGTCCCTTGTTATAACATCTTTGGTCTGACAGAAACGACAACACGATATACAGAAAATAAGCCACTTACTTTTGATAGGAACACACACATGTCCAAATTGTAAGACCAACAAACAGAAAGGCAATGCGGGCGCCAGCCAGAAAATGTGATGGGGAATGTCCGTTTGTGCAAGTTCTATTCTGACTAGAGATGCGCAATGTCTTCATCCTTGATCTGGGGAAGCACTCAGGAAGTGCTTGGGCTCAAGTTGAAGAGAGAAGTTTGTCTACTCAGTAAAGCCTCAAACATAAATTGTCCGCATGAGTGAAATGGGCTACTTATTATGCAAATTAATGAGGAGGTGGAACACACCTCAATTCAAACTGTTGTTAGAAAATATTTTGGAATTGACAAGTTGAAACACAGCCTATTGATAATTAGCAGGCAACGTGCCTTGGTTTGAGCGCAGCGCGGGTAACTGTCCTGTTGCGTAACAATCAGATTTTGGAACAGTGAGAGCATTCTGACATCACGCGCATGAAAAAACTCACACAGGGGCGACGGTTAGAGATATTTGGAACTCACGCTTGAAAAGTTTAGGTGTGCCTTGAGGAAGTACTGTAGCATCATCAAGGACACCACAGCCACGAGCTGTTCACTCCCTTACTGTCAGGCAGACTGTATCAGAGCATGATGTCTAATTCCAACAGGTTCAGGGACTGTTTCTATCTACAAGCCATCAGACTGCTGAACACTTGAACTGGACTGACCACCTGTGCTGACTCTCCGCATCTTAGCACAGATGCATTCACTCATGCACACACTCACACAGACATGCACACATCAACACGCGCACACACACACACACACACACACACATTCATGCTACACGCACATCACAACTGTTCCTACCAGGCTCTTATTAAATATTGCTATTGCTGCACAATTTAAACAGTTGCCCCCCAATCCCCCCTTCCCTGATACATGTGTAATAAATATTGTACTGTACATTGTGCTTTCCTGTATTACACTTGTGCAAAAATGTTGTTGCATTATTAAGAAGGAACCTGCAAGTAAGAATTTTATCGGACAGTGTATACTTTGTATTCTGTACATATGACTAATACAATTTGAAACTTGAGCTAGTTTACCGCATCATGGAAGGCCAAAACGCCATCCCACCAAAACAGGTGGAAATTTCAGGCTGTCTTTTCTAACAGCTCTTACGCAAAAAAACAGTATCATAGTTTTCACAGTATTATTCCAACCTCGTAGTGTGGAGATAGTTTATTAGGTACACCCATTTAGTACCGGGTCGGACCACCCTTTGCCTCCAGAACAGCCTGAAATGTTTGGCATTCTGCAAGGCGTTCGGAGAAGTTCCACAGGGACGTTGGTCCATGCTGACACGATGGCATCATGCAGTTGCTGCAGATTGGACGGCGGTGCATTCATGTTGCGAACAGCCCGTACCGTCTCATCCAAAGTATGCTCTATTGCAGGGGTTCTCAACTACTATCTGATAAGGTCCAGTGACACATATTTCGTAGGTGGCCAAGGTCCGGATGGATATCATCCTTTATTGGCGCTGTGGTACAGCGTAGTAACAAACATAGTCGTCTACGACTTAGGAAACGTGTTGTTTATATAAAATGTACATGAAATGAGACAATAGGACACACATTTGAATGAATTGCAACTTTCTTTTGAATGTAAATATGTGCATGATTGCATCAACATTACTGAGAAAAAAAAAGTGGTTGCCTATGCCATGCAATATTCATGTGTAAGTCACTCTGGGCCTTGCCCTTGCATTAATGAGAGTAATTACACTTTTTGTCTTCTGCCAATGCTTTGAACTTTGGCACAAATGGTGTGAGAGCAACTCTGAGACACTGGTGCAGGTGTTCGAAGGTGAGCCTGGTGCGGTATTTGTTTTGAATGAAGTTCATAGTGGAGAAGGCGGATTCACAGCTGTATGTGGAGCCAAAAATATGTCAGCTTGTATAGTGCTAGTTTCCTGAGAACAGTGACAGGGTCAAATTCACCAGCCTGCTGAGCAGCATCAGTTTTTTTCCCCAACAAGTCATCAAAGTGAGCCTTGAAGTTATCCATCAGCTTCTGGATGAAATCAACATGGCTGGGAATGTCTTTGTCTCCCTGCGTTTGCACCAGAAGATTGGGGAAGTGGACAAGTTCTCCCTGGAGATCATTCTTGAAAAGCAAAAATGTATTTTGGAAAGCCCGGACTGCTGTTATCATATCACACACTGTGTTGAACCGTCCCTGCAGATTAACATTCAGTTGATTAAGGTCTGATGTAATGTCTGTCAAAAATCCAACTGTTTCCATCTTCTCATCTTCCCAAAACTCTGAGAACTGAGTTGCCTCGTCACTCTTTTGCTCTGATAAGAAAGTTTTGACTTCTTCCCGATTTATCCCACAAGCATTCCAAAACCCTGCCTTTGCTGAGCCCTCTGACATTGTTCTGCAGTAGAAAGAAAACTGCCACTGGCCTCTGTCAGAATCCCTCGTAGCAGCCGGTGTTGTAGGGATGATGTTGCTCTGAAAAACTTGATCCGTTTCATCATCGTTGTCATGACCTCGGAATACTCTTTTCCCAGACGGGCACACCGGACAGATTGATGGATGATGCAGTGGTATGATGTCAGATCATGGTGATCCTCTTTCAAACGTGCGACCAGCCCCCTCTCTCTCTTCCTATCATGGCTGGAGTGCCATCTGTGGTGATGGATACTAATGACTTCAAATCAAATTTTATTTGTCACATGCGCCGAATACAACAGCTGTGGACCTTACAGTGAAATGCTTACTTACGAGCCCCTAACCAACAATGCAGTTTCAAAAAAATACGGATAAGAATTACAGATAAAAGTAACAAGTAATTAAAGAGCAGCACTAAAATACCAGTAGGGAGACTATATACAGGGGGGGGGGGGGGTACCGATTCAGAGTTGATGTGCGGGGGCACCGGTTAGTTGAGGTAGTATGTATGTGGAGTTATCTATCCCCCTTTTTGTCATATCCTCTCCCTGTGTGTGTTCTTAGATATAAAATGTCAGAATGTCCATTGCTTTTCCCCATTTGTCACATCCCTAGCACACACACACCATGAACCCCCATGATACACTTTCACAAACGCTCAGCCCCACCATCACCTAAACACTTGGACGCAGATGCAGACCAAGTGAGGGAAGGAGGGAGGGAGGGAAGGAGGGAGATAGAGAGAGATACCATCTGCTGTTTCCTTTGAAAAAGCTCAGCGCCCACCAAATCATCCACATACTAATCAGACTAGTCTATGACAAATTTTCCCTCCATTAAATAAGTAATATTTCCACACTGCCTAAAACAATAGCAGAGGGATATGGATCATCAGTCATCACACTGCAGTTATGATTCATACGTGCTGTCACTATATGGAGGATATGGGGGTGAAGCCATTTAAGTGATTGGCTGGTCGGCGCGTTGGCAAGCCCTGAGAGGATTTGGCATTCAGGTGACGAACACATCACATAGAAAGCCAGTGGAAGGACACAGCCACTCGCAGGACCAGGAAGATATATAAATCCTCTAACCTTGGTTAGGCACCATGGATAGCTACTGGGTCAAGGGTTAAATTGCGATCCGGGATGTGGAGTAACTGCATTCAAAAAGGCAGTTTAGTTTGAAGTGAACTCCTTCACCTTTTCACATTCAAAAGCGGGCAAAGCTCAATTGAACCATATGCTTTCTTACAATATTTTGTGCAGGTCCTGAACTGTGCCTCTGGTAGCTTCCCATATTTAGAAATATGCTATGCAGGTTTAGGAGGTGTGCCAGAGAAGAAGGGTCATATCAGACTGATCCAACTCACATCGTCTTTGTTTCCTATGGTTATGGTTGTAAGCTCTTGCATCCTCCACTTCCCTGGCATCGTGGCAAATATCCATACTTAGCTTTGTAAACACTGTATTGCTTGACGTTATTTCCACGACAATGAGCGTTCCACCGATAATTATTATTATTATTATTATTATTTTTTTTAATATATATATATATATTTTTTTAATAAAAAAAAATAATTTAGCAGGCGACTTACAGGAGCAATTAGGGTTAAGTGCCTTGTTCAATAGCACATCGGCAGATTTTTTTTCTTCTCACCTAGTTGCCATGGGGATTCGAGCCAGCAACCTTTCGATTACTGGCCCTTCGCTCTTAACCTCTAGGCTACCTGCTACCCTTCTGATGAAGCTTTTACCTAAATGAACCGGAGTGGTTTTCTGAGTTTTAAAATCAGCATGCTGACTTGAGGACGTGACTACATTGTTGTCCACAAGAATAGTACAACGTTTCATCATCTTCTCTGCATTTAAATTGTTTTCACATTTAACTTTAGAGCTGGACATGAGTTGAGTTGATTCGTGTTCTTGTGTGTGAGGCTTTTAGCGGGAATATAGTATCAGAGCTGTGTATTAGCCTTCATCATGTGGAACTGGCACCTAGTCACAGCCTTGCCTGACATGATCTGATTAACTTTTTGTGTGGGGGGGATGATGGTTCAAATTGTATGTGTATGTTGTGTCAATTGAGTCTGTTTTTATGTATTTATGTACAAGCAGCAGCACTCTCTATTGTCCAAGTACCATTTTTCCTTCAGGGACAATAAAGTATATCATATCATTTAACCTGTTAATGTTATTCAGCCTGTTCAACATGATTTGGTCCGAGCCCTTTTGATCTGGAATAGAAAGTGAAATTGACAAGAAGATTGAAGGCGGCTGCCTATTCTATTCACTCGCACGGAGCACTCCGGTATGACCCAGGCACCAAACCACCTTACCTTTACAGACATGAATATTGGCTAAATGGAGCAACAAACCGCCTTTTTGCGTCACATTATAAAACTACGGTCAAGTACAGGTCAAGTATGTTTTTGTGTGTTTGTTGTTGTGTGTGGGTGTGTGAATTGCTCTGCTCAGCCCCAGACCACAGCAGACCTTCACAGGCCTCCCTCTCGTCTTCTTCTTCTCCTCCCACCTGGTTTAGGAGCTGGCACTGGACCGACCGAACGCCCCTCTGTCTTACTGACTGAGTCAAACACTAATTGCTCTCGTCGCAGATCAATCGGTTCACTCGCCTACTGTTTTAAGCTTTAGCTTTCTGCCGATATGCTTCCTAACGATGATTTGCGGGCCAATGCTATCATACAGGGCCTTTTTCTATGAGTAGTCAGACCCCCCCCCCCCCCCCCCCCCCCATAGGTTCCCATCTAGTAGTTGATGTTCTCTTTAACACTTGTTTTATGTTACTGCAACGTTGTGGAGGGTCCCTCGGGTGACGTTATCCTTCACTCTTGTCTCCACAGTGCCTCTTTGACGTGGAGACCTGTTTCATTGTCTCTCTCTATCATGTGAATAGCAGTACAGGTGGGGATGTAATCTGTAATGTTCAGACATGTACTAACCAGGTGGATCGATTTTATTACCGGTGCACGAGATGGGCAATCTATGTGCAAGCACTACCGATGCAATCTATTTCGGGCTATACATGGTCTGTCCCTTCTATTCTCTCAGAGCAAAGGGTTGTCTGTTATCTGATCATCGGGCCTTTTCAGTGAAAGGTTAAACTACTACTTCTATCGCTCAAAGAATACTCCGTCTGTGTTTCATGACTCCTCTGAGGGCTGTGTAGGATCAATAAGGTCAGAGGTGTGGAATGAGACAGGCACACTTTCTCACTGTGTGTCTATCAGACGGTGTGTGTGTGTGTTTACAACATGCCAGGGAAATTCGTATGCAATTTCAATGTATTTTGTTGAGTAACAAAATGTGTCTGTTTCCCCACTATAGAGTCCTCTATGGGCGCTTTGTTTGGAACTGATGCTGTAAAGGCTTGCAGACCTCATAAAGGTATCACGGAGCTCATACTGCTGGCTGGCTCATCTTTACGCTACCGGTACTTCCACCTACTGCTGTTACTGAGAAATGGGCACTTGGCATAGCTTACGGTTGCTATTTGTATGGTGTACACAGGCACGCGTTTAGTTTACCATTTAAAAAAAAAAAATCTATTCTTGTAAGTATTTGGATATCGTTCATGAATATGGGTTTACATTTGTTTGTTTGTTTGTTTTTACTGTATTTTTAATGAATGTTTAACCCTGTTCATTATATTGACAACTTTTTGCAATGAGAATCCAGAGTTATTCATCTGTCAAAACAGGTTCGTTTCCCCTCTGTATTAGACAAGGGTGGTTACCATGAAGAATAGATGTAGGCCCTGGGACTCATTTGGGGCGCGCACAGCATTTTGTGTTTACTCAGTGAGCGTGAAGCGGGAACAACCGCCCAAATAAGACTGGTACCGTCTCCTCTTCTAGTTCAACCGATTTGTTGAGCGTGACTCTCCAGGGCGATTTGTTGTGATAGGAGAAGCATCTGTCTGGAATAGTTGGATTTGATCTCGAGAGAGAGAGAGAGAGAGAGAGAGAGAGAGAGAGAGAAAATGGTACAGACAGAACGTACAGGCCTAACCAATACAGTGCCCTGGTGCTAACCCATCCAGCGGTCAGTTCAGTTCAATCTAATATACAACTTCAACCAACAAGTTCTGAACGTCGTCATATTCTGGAAAGCAACTGATGGTTTATAATGTGTTTTGAGTGTTGAGCTGTCTTCTAAAGTATGACGTACAGTATCTGCAAACACACCAGTCATTGTTATTATAATGAGAGTCAGAGTGAGGCATGTTCTGATCAACACAAGCTGCTCATTGAGCGGTGTATGGAACAAGCAGATGTTGCTGAAAATGGTGAAAATGTCAGCCTTTGGTGCATGTAATAGGGAGCCTTGGGATATGAGTCCCAGCTGTTAGGGGAAAACCAGAAGAAAGATGGAGAGAGAAAAAGAGAGACTACAGACTGAGAAAGAAGGTGGGTGTACAGATGGACGGTTCCCCCCATCCTGGAATTCCATGACACCTTTTGTCCACTGTCAACTGTCAGTGTGCTAGTGCAGTCGGATCTGCCCATCGTGACCCACTTTCCTTGGTGTCCAGTCGCACGTCATTAGCTTAAGAATCTGTGTGTGCATCCGTTCAGCAACTGACAAATCCGGTGCTGCATTTCGTTGTGTGTGTTCAAGAGCTGTGTAATGTGCCATATATTGTGTATGCACAATGTCTGTGACAGTTCAATTTGTGTGTGTGTGTGTGTGCATACACGTGTTTGTGTACAGTAAGAGTGTCTGTCCATAGCTGACAGTGCAGCCACCTGGACAATACAGTAAGAGGCCAGCCTTAGTGCACTCTCACACTGTGAGTAGGGCTGGTGACCTGAGTTTGGCGGCCATTTTCGTATCTCAGTCCAAGTGAGTCGGCGCTTGCTGCCCAGGGCTCTGTTCTGTCTTTCAGTGTTTCTCTTTTCCCTGTTTCTCTGTCTCTCTGTTTCCCTGTCTCACTGTTTCCCTCTCTCTATTTCTCTCTCTCTGTTTCTCTCTGTTTCTCTCTGTTTCTCTCTCTATGTCTCTGTCTTGCTGTTTCTCTGTCTCTGTTTCTCAGTCGCACTGTCTCTCTGTTTCCCTCTCTCTCTGTCTTTCTGTCTCTCTGGGTTTCAGTCTTCTTCTGAAAATAAGAACAGACAGGTGCAAAGGCAGCCTCTCTGTCTAATCTTCCTCTTCTACTCTGCCTCCTCTAATCTTCTCACTCCTCTATGTTCATCCTTTTCTCCTCTGCCCCCTGCTCTGCTCTAGTCATCTTTAAAGAGAAAGTTCAGGTGAAGCAGCAGGTCTCTTGATCTCATTTTAAATCACGGCAGGGCATCAGACATGGCATCAGGTCACAAAATGGAGAATTGCTGTGTGTGTGCAGTTGTGCCTGCGTACTTGGCTGTGTGTCACTTGAGTGTGTGTGTGTGTGTGTGTGAGTGCACATTTGTTAGTGCATAGAGCCATATCTGCCAGTCTCCTGCTGCAACTCTCGCTCTCTCTCCTCCATCCTCACAGGAATGACTCATGCCAACACTGGAGCCATTTTAAACCTCCCTGCCAGCCTCTATAACCCAGCTCTCCCCGGCCTTCCCCAGCCCATACTCTGACTCAGATATCACAAGCCTGTTTCACACCGTAGCCCCATTGTCTCTCGTCAGATGGTGTCATTCTAACGTGACAGGAGCCATCTGTCTAGAAAATTGTAGAACTAATCTTTAAGAAAATTGATAGTATTTCTAATTGTCTTAACTTACTATCAGACAACCCCAAATGGGAACGTTTATAGGTCTACATTTGCATACGGTCCAGGTAGCCTAGGCCTACTTCTACAGTGCATTCCAGAAAGTATTCACACCCCTTGACTTCTCCCACATTTTGTTGTTACAGACTGAATTCAAAATGGATGAAATATTTTACCAAATCTCACGCATCTACACACAATACCCCATAATGAGAAAGTGAAAACATGTTTTTTTTAAACATTTTTGCAAATGTATTGAAAAGGAAATACAGAAACATCTCATTTACATAGGTATTCACAGCCCTGAGTCAGTATATGTTAGAATCACTTTTGGCAGTAAGTCAAAACTGTAACTAGGCCACTAAGAAGCGTTCAATGTCGTCTTGGTAAGCAACTCCAGTCTACATTTGGCCTTGTGTTTTAAGTTATTGTCCTGCTGAAAGGTGAATTTGTCTCACAAATGCACACAATTAAGTTATGAAACAATGAATGCACACAAAATGATGGGAGGGAGCGCATTCTGGAGAGAGAGAGAGAGAGCCACACTCCCCTTATTCTTGGACCATGGCATCCCCGCGGCCTCCTCAATGGATTAGTCCACTGAGACGGGCTTAAATCATACAGGTGTCTCCTGTGCCATGAAAAATACATGTTTATTTGCAACTACTCGACCCCAGAAATCTTGGTCGACCAACAGCCTATCGACCAAACAATCGACCATTCGACTAAATGGGGTCAGCCCTACTTATCCGTACCACACCTGTATGAATCACCGCAAATATCCCTTATTCCCTTTTCTGTATGATTCACCACAAAAACACCCTTTTATGAACTACCATACGCCTTCCTGAAGAACCATGCTTTTAAGATCCTGAGCATAGTCTCTCGGGAACCAGTGACCGCCCACACCTCCATAACCTCACACCTTCCAAGAATAAGTGTTCCTGAACGACCACACGCCTTCCTAGAATGGCCACTCTTTGAGTGACCAGACACCTGTGTTTCTCTCCTTCCTCAGTGTGTGCCATTCTTCACGACTCAGTATGCACAGGAGCACCCGTCTCCCCCTCACTGCTGCCTGTCTGTGTGGAGAGCCCTCCTGGCGGCCAGCCTGAATCTGGTTCACTGTGGATAAAGAGCCTCCCCAGCTGTCCCCCTTTAAACCAGCTTGTAAAACAGTCCCTGCTTCGGAGAAAAAAGACTGTCCCTGTTTCAGAGAGTGCAGAGCACCCTGAATGGGCCCAGTCACCGGCTTGGGGGAAAGAGAGTGGAACAGTTTGTGTGTGTGTGTGTGCACAAATTGTGCACGTGTGTGTGTGCATCTGTGTGCGTATGCTTTCAATCATAGCTTTTTTGCCTTGGAGGGTCTGAATCAGACAGTCAATGTCTCCAGACTACAGTTAAACCCAGACACACGGAGAGACATAAATACATAAAAGCCCACAACACTCTCATTGTGTTGCTTAGAATACAGAATGGCACACAACACTAGTCTCCCCATGCACTCCAGACACGCATGAAGCCAGAAACGAGCAAAGAACTAACAGGATAGCCAAGGTACAAACATCTAGTAAAGCACAGCAATAACAGAGCTATTGTAGAGTATCACTGTAGATCACTATCAGTGGCCCCAGGAGGTGCAGTTGGAGTCTTGGAGAGATTCAATCTTCTCTATGCTACCTGTATTTCTAGTCTGTTTTATGCCTGCAGATTTTCCAGGGCAGCAAACTAGCAACAACCTGTCAAAGCCAAGATAACCTACATTCAACTATTTCAACTAAGGCCTGATTACCTTTGGAAGATTAGTTGTGAGACTTGTTGTTTTGTTTTGGAATAGATCTCAAGATTTGGAGACACTTGTGGGGGGATTGACAGACACAGAGCTACCTTAGATGAAGATATATCAAAAGACGGCATAACAAGATATCAAAATGGAATTCAGAAAAACGATTGCTTTGCAGTGTATTTTCTCCTCCCTCTTATTGGCCCAGATGTCATCCATAGTTAGGTGGCGCTCCTGCTCTCTTATTGTCTGGGAGTTCCTGTGGCCTTTCCTTCTATTACATTACTGTGTCTTTAAGAGAGACCACTAATGACGTTAGCACTTCTGCTAGCTCTGGTACGGAAGCCATTAAGTCATTAAATAGCTTCCACTAACCAGGCACTCTGTTATTTTCATATCCACTAATTAACCCCTACGCATGGGGAGGGAGGCCTTCATGTGTTGTCAATCCCAATGTCAGAGGACTGCATTTTGGCAGACTCTGTTGCTTTGAGCGTAGATACATGGCGTAAACACGTATTGCAGTAAATAGAGTTATGAGAGAGAGTAGAACAAAGTGGTTGTGGTCACTATTTCTACGGTTCAAATCAAATTGTATTAGTCACATCCGCCGAATACAACAGGTGTAACCTTACAGTGAAAAGCTTACTTACGAGCCCATAACCAACAATGCAGTTTTAAAAAATAAAAATAAATACGGATAAGAAATAAAAGTAACAAGTAATTAAAGGGCAGCAGTAAAATAACAATAGTGAGACTATATACAGGGGGGGTCCGCTACAGAGTCAATGTGCGGGGGCACCGGTTAGTTAGGTAATATGTACATGTGGGTAGAGTTATTAAAGTGACTATGCATAGATGATAACAACAGAGAGATGCAGCGGTGTAAAAGAGAGGGGGGGGGGGGGGCAAATGAAAATAGTCTGGGTAGCCATTTGATTAGGTGTTCAGGAGTCTTATAGCTTGGGGGTAGAAGCTGTTCACTTGGCGCTCCGGTACCGCTTGCCGTGCGGTAGCTGAGAGAACAGTATGACTAGGGTGGCTGGAATCTTTGACAATTTTTAGGGCCTTCCTCTGACACCACCTGGTATAGAGGTCCTGGATGGCAGGAAGCTTGGCCACGGTGTTATACTGGGCCGTACACACTACTCTCTGTAGTACCTTGCGGTTGGAGGCCGAGCAGTTGCCATACCAGGCAGTGATGCAACCAGTCAGGATGCTCTCGGTGGTGCAGCTGTAGAACCTTTTGAGGATCTGAGTACCAATGCCAAATCTTTTCAGTCTCATGGGGGGGAATAGGTTTTGTCGTGCCCTCTTCACGACTGTCTTGGTGTGCTTGGACCATGTTAGTTTGTTGGTGATTTGGACACCAAGGAACTTGAAGCTCTCAACCTGCTCCACTGCAGCCCTGTCAATGAGAATGGGGGCATGCTCGATCCTCTTTTTCCTGTAGTCCACAATTATCTTATTTGACTTGATCACGTTGAGGGAGAAGTTGTTGTCCTGGCACCACACAGCCAGGTCTCTGACCTCCTCCCTATAGACTGTCTCGTCGTTATCGGTGATCAGGCCTACCTCTGTTGTGTCATCGGCAAACTTAATGACGGTGTTGGAGTCGTGCCTGGCCGTGCAGTCATGAGTGAACAGGGAGTACAGGAGGGGGCTGAGCACGCACCCCTTAGGGGCCCCTGTGTTGAGGATCAGTGTGGCGGATGTGTTGTTACCTACCCTTACCACCTGGGGCGGCCCGTCAGGAAGTCCAGGATCCAGTTGCAGAGGGAGGTCCTTTGCTTATTTATTCCCAGGGTCCTTTGCTTATTGTTGAGCTTTGAGGGCACTATGGTGTTGAACGCTGAGCTGTAGTCAATGAATAGCATTCTCACATAGGTGTTCCTTTTGTCCAGGTGGGAAAGGGCAGTGTGGAGTGGATCTGTTGGGGCGGTATGCAAATTAGAGTGGGTCTAGGGTTTCTGGGATAATGGTGTTGATGTGATCCATGACCAGCCTTTCAAAGCACTTCATGGCTACAGACGTGAGTACTACGGGTCGGTCATCATTTAGGCAGGTTACCTTAGTGTTCTTGGGCACAGGCACTATGGTGGTCTGCTTAAAACATGTTGGTATTACAGACTCGGACAGGGAAAGGTTGAAAATGTCAGTGAAGACACTTGCCAGTTGGTCAGCGCATGCTCGCAGTACACATCCTGGTAATCCGTCTGGCCTTGTGAATGTTGACCTGTTTAAAGGTCTTACTCACATCAGCTGCGGAGAGCGTGATGACACAGTCTTCCGGAACAGCTGGTGCTCTCACGCATGTTTGAGTGCCATTTGCCTCGAAGCGAGCATAGACATAGTTTAGCTCGTCTGGTAGCCTCGTGTCGCTGGGCAGCTCTCGGCTGTGCTTCCCTTTGTAGTCTGTAATGGTTTGCAAGCCCTACCATATCCGACGAGCATCAGAGCCGGTGTAGTACGATTCGATCTTAGTCCTGTATTGGCGCTTTGCCTGTCTGATGGTTTGTCGGAGGGCATAGCGGGATTTCTTATAAGCTTCCAGGTTAGAGCCCCGCTCCTTGAAAGTGGCAGCTCTAGCCTTTAGCTCAGTGCGGATGTTGCCTATAATCCATGGCTTCTGGTTGGGGTATGTACGTACATTCACTGTGGGGACGATGTCATCGATGCACTTATTGATGAAGCCAATGACTGATGTGGTGTACTCCTCAATGCCATTGGAGGAATCCCGGATTATATTCCAGTCTGTGCTAGCAAAACAGTCCTATAGCTTAGCATCTGCTTCATCTGACCACTTTTTTTATTGACCAAGTCACTAGTGCTTCCTGCTTTAATTTTTGCTTGTAAGCAGGAATCGGGAGGATAGAATTATGGTCAGATTTGCCAAATGTAGGGCGAGGGAGAGCTTTGTATGCATCTCTGTGTGTGGAGTAAAGGTGGTCCATAGTTTTTTTTTTTTTTTCACTGGTTGCACGTTTAACATGCTGATAGAAATTTGGTAATTTAAGTTTCCCTGCATTAAAGTCCCCACTTCTAGGAGCGCCGCCTCTGGGAGAACGTTTTCTTGTTTGCTTATGGCGGAATACAGCTCATTCAATACTGTCTTAGTGCCAGCCTTTGACTGTGGTGGTATGTAAACAGCTACGAAAAATACAGATGAAAACTCTCTAGGTAGATAGTGTGGTCTACAGCTTATCATGAGATACTCTATCTCAGGCGAGCAATAGCTCGAGACATCCTTAAATATCGTGCACCAGCTATTATTTACAAAAATACATGTCTTGTCTTACCAGATGCCGCTGTTCTATCCTGCCGGTACAGCGTATAACCAGCCAGCTGTATGTTGATAGTGTCGTCGTTCAGCCACGACTCCATGAAGCATAAGATATTACTGTTTTGAATGTTCCGTTGGTAGTTTAATCTTGCTCGTAGGTCATCTATTTTATTCTCCAGATTGCACGTTTGCTTGCAGAATGGAAGGAAGTGGGGGTTTATTCGATCGCCTACAAATTCTCAGAAGGCAGCCTGCCCTTTGGCCCTTTTTTCTCTGCCTCCTCTTCGCGCAAATCACGGGGATCTGGGCCTATTCCTGAGAAAGCAGTATATCGTTCGCGCCGGGCTCGTCAGACTCGTTCAAGGGAAAAAAGGATTCTGCCAGTCCGTGGTGAGTAATCGCAGTCCTGCTGTCCAAAAGTTATTTTCGGTCATAAGAGATGGAAGCAGCAACATTATGTAAAATATATATTTTTTTAAATAAGTTACAAAAACCGCAAATAAACAAAAAAACGAATCGGTTGGGGACATGTAAAACGTCTGCCTTCTTCTCCGGCTCCATTATTACAGTGGTGGGGGTCTTGCTGTGTGTGAGTCACTGATACTATATATGTGACACTTACTATGCTTCCTGTGCGTGTGTCCTGTGTGTGTGTACCGCTCTGCTGCTCCAGGGTATTATAGTTCTGAGGGTATTAAAGTTCTGTGGCTGAGCCCTGATGATGCAGGGGGGAATATGTTAGCAGGATCAATGATAGCAGGCCTGTCCGGATCGATTTCTCATTTGGGTTGTGACAGGTACCCACAGAAGCAAACCCTAGTCAGGGCAGGGTTAGGCAGTGACAGGTACCCACTACCCATAGGCCTACTACACTCTTAGGGGGAAAAAGGGTTCCAAAATGGTTCTTCGGCTGTCCCCAGGAGAACCATTTTTGGTTCCATGTAGGGTTAGGCTGTGACAAGCAACCACAAATCCAGCGGGGACAGAGGCTGTGACAAAGGCAGGTACTGACAGACACCCAGAAGGACAGAGGCAGCTGAGACAGGTAGGTAGGTAGTGACAGGTCTTCACAGCGCTTGTAGACAGACAGGGACAGGTATGTACTGATATAGGCAGAGACAGAGAGAGAAAGAGACGTGCATAGCGGCATATTTTGACTGTTGTCGCGTATCTCTTGGACTGGCAGTTTCATTTGCATGCTACAGACGAGGCATGTTTAGACTGTGCTTTAGGAGATTGCATGGAGATAGGCTTCCTCCTCCCCGTGCTGTGTTGATTCTTCATTCGTCAACCATCGCATTTGTTTTTAATTCATGAGTTGAGCCACTGGTGTTGAATTCAAGCACTGGCCTAGAAGCTAGGGATAAAGATAGTGTGTGTGCGTTCAAGGCTGCTTCGTGCAGACACACACTTCAAGGTTCTGGGTCCACCAGTGCGTGTCACACTGTAGTTGGAGAGGTACTGTGGAGGCGTGAGACGACAGACCGAGAGACATGAGAGAATGACAAGGCTTGAATACTGGGACCAGAAATGCAGGGAGATAACTGGGCCTTCATTTTGGGTAAGAATGGAACATTGGAAAGTTAATATGGCCCCAAAAATATATGCCAATTTCAGTCTCTGTTAGAGCTGTTAGAACGTAATCTTAACAGTCGCTGTACTGCTTCAATATTCTGTTCCAAGTCATTTCAGTCGGCTGCAGTCTCTTTGGTCTGCGGAGGACTGAATATGGAGAGCAATAAAGTTAGCTTCCCTTCTGAGTTCGTGTTTTAATAGTCTAGTATCACGGCAAGTTACATATCTCTTGAAGCAGAATACTCTTGATTTGTGTTTAATGAGAAATGTTTCTCTGCTGTGAAGGCAATTATCTTATCAGCCATGCTCTGTTTTACTCTAAAATATTAAGTAAGGATAAATTATAGGCAAAGTAGGTGCCAGATTCCTCCCTACTCATTGGCTATACTATGAGTTATTTCTGTTGATGATCCAGTGTATTGATTTAGACTGGGTCGAGTCCGAATTTAGACTCGGTACTAATGGTGGTGTCAGTATCAGAGGGGGCCTTGACAGATCGATGATCAACAGAAAGGCATCCATATGCATTGGCCATGAGCACCATTTGAGATGTGAACGAATATTAGCCTTCACAGCGCGATAGTGTTGGCCTTCACAGAGTGTTCTGCTACTAAATAATAGATGAAAAGCTCACCTTTGATCCACCGGACCATAGATCTGGGCCTCTGTTCTAACGCTGGACAGCTTAACCTGGCTCGAACTCTATGAATACACAAAGATGGACACACACATACTGTACATACGGACACACACACACACACACATGCACTATGTGTATACACAAACATTCATATGTTCACACATACAGTACCTAGACACGTTTTGATATAAACACACACACACTCATACACACACACACACACACACACACACACACACACACACATACACACGGCTCACAGCTGGGAGTTTCTGACTTTTGCTCTTTGATGCTGATGCCTGTTGATTGTGTGACTGTGTGTGTGACTGTGTTTGATCTGTTAACACACTAAACTGTGTCTCTCCTCTGGTTTCTCCTCAGGATTGAAAAAGCGTACCAGGAAGGCCTTCGGGATACGGAAGAAAGAAAAGGGAGACAAGGACAATGACTCAACGTAAGTCTACCAGTCTAACTTACACACACACACACACACACACACACACACACACACACACACACACACACACACACACACACACACACTCGTACATTCATATACACGGCTGTCACCCAAAGATGATTCCACTGGCTGTGTACGTTCCATCGAGGGCGTTGAGGTTCTGTTGACCATGGACGTTTCGTTCCACCTGAGGAGCTCTACAGTTTGAGCCATAATGTCCGCTCACCCGAGGACTGTTGTCTTGGCCAGCTGTATGGCTGTGCCCATGCCTCTGTGAAACTGCCTGTAACTCTGGCTTCAAGGCTCAGCACTGTGATCAATCACTACCTGGACCTAGTCTTTTCTCTAATGCTGTTTGGGAAGTACCGATTCCCCTCACTGGGTTGTATGTGCATCCATGCATGATAGCTTTTCATTTTGATTCATGACATCTGATAGGTGGGTATGAATCTGTTGCTGTGTGTGCGTGCATGCAAGTGTTTGTACCCAGTGATGTAGTGGTATTACCCTCCACTACAACACTGTTTGTGCGTGTGTGTGTGTGTGTGTACTGTATGTAATTGTTTGCAGGGGAAGTCATCCCTTATACATCTTTCAAACCAATACAACTTTTCTATTGGTATCACGATGAAGATACTCTCAATATAAGTATGATCCCACACTTGCTCCCTAACAAAGGGAAGTGAGGGTATAAAAGCATTGGCCTCTGTTTACAGTGCATTAGTAAAGTATTCAGACCCTTTACATTTTCAAAAAAAAAATTACGTTACAGCCTTATTCTAAAAGGGATAAGATGTTTTTTCCCCCTTCATCAATCTACACACAATACCCCATAATGACAAAGCAAAAACAGGTTTTAATTTATTTTTTGCAAAAAAATGTATTCCGACTTTACTCAGTACTTTGTTGAAGCATCTCTCCCATTCTTCTCTGCAGATCCTCTCAATCTCTGTCAGGTTAGATGGGGAACCTCGCTGCACAGCTATGTTCAGGTCTCTACAGACATGTTCGATCGGGTTCAAGTCTGGGCTTTGGCTGGGCCACTCAAGGACATTCAGAGACTTGTCCCGAAGTCACTCCTGCGTTGTCCTGTTGGAAGGTGAACCTTCGCACAAGTCTGAGCTCTTGAGCGCTCTGAAGCAGGTTTTCGTCAAGGATCTCTCTGTACTTTGCGCCGTTCATCTTTCCCTCGATCCTTACTCGTCTCCCAGTCCCTTCCGCTGAAAAACATTCCCACAGCATGACGCTGCCACCACCATGCTTCACCATAGGGAGGGTTTTGGCCAGGTGCTGAGCAGTGCCAGATTTCTTCCAGACGTGACACTTATCATTCAGGCCAAAGAGTTCAATCTTAGTTTCATTAGACCAGAGAATCTTTTTTCTCATGGTCTGAGAGTCCTTTTGGAAAACTCCAAGCGGGCTGCCATGTGCCTTTTACTGAGGATTGGCTTCCCTCTGGCCACTCTACCATAAAGGCCTGATTGGTGGAGTGCTGCAAAGATGGTTGTCATTCTGTAAGGGTCTCCCATCTCCACAGAGGAACTCTGGAGCTCTGTCAGGGTGACCATCAGGTTCTTGGTCACCTCCCTGATCAAGGCCCTTCTCCCCCGATTGCTGAGTTTGGCCGGGCGGCCAGCTCTAGGTGGTTCCAAACTTCTTCCATTTAAGAATGATGGAGGCCAATGTGTTCTTGAGGACTTTAAATGCTGCAGTAATGTTTGGTACCCTTCCCCAGATCTGTGCCTCGACACAATCCTGTTTCGGAGCTCTACGGACAATTCCTTTGACCTCATGGCTTGTTTTTTTTCTCTGGCATGCACTCTCAACTTATATAGACAGGTTTGTGCCTCTCCAAATCATCTCCAATCAATTTAATTTACCACAGGTGGAATCCAATCATGTTGTAGAAACATCTCACGGATGATCAAAGGAAACAGGATGCACCTGAGCTCAATTTCGAGTCTCATAGCAAAGGGTCTGAATACTTATGTAAATAATGTATTTCTGTTTTTAATATTTAATGCATTTGCAAAAAAAAAAAAAAAAAATCGGTTTTCACTTTCTCTTTATTGGCTATTGTGTGTAAATTTATGAGATTTTTTTATTTATTTAATCCATTTTAGAATAAGGCTGTAACGTAACGAAATGTGGAAAAATTGAAGTGGTCTGAATACTTTCCGAATGTACTGTACACTACATGACCAAAAGTATATGGACACCTGCTCGTCGAACATCTCATTCCAAAATCATGGGATAATAATATGGAGTTGAGCTGATGCTATAACAGCTTCTACTCTTCTGGGAAGGCTTTCCACACCTTTGGAACATTGCTGCAGGGACTTGCTTCCATTCAGCCACAAGAGCACAAGAGCAGCACTGATGTTGGGCGATATGGCCTGGTTCACAGTCGGCTTTCCAATGCATCCCAGAGGTGTATTTGCATTTTTTATGGATCCCCATTAGCTGCTGCTAAGGCAGCAACTACTCTTCCTGGGGTCCGGCAGAATTAAGGCAGTTCGATGGGGTTGAGGTCAGGGCTCTGTGCAGGCCAGTTAAGTTCTTCCACACCAATTTTGACAAACCAAACTGTTGCCACAAAGTTGGAAGCACAGAATCGTCTATAATGTAATTTCATGCTGTAGCGTTAAGATTGCCCTTCACTGGAACTAAGAGGCCTAGCCCGAACCATGAAAAACAGTCCCAGACCATTATTCCTCCTCCACCAAACTTTACAGTTGGCACTATGCATTGGGGCAGGTAGTGTTCTCCTGGCATCCACCAAACCCAGATTCGTCCACCACTCCAGAGAACTCTTTCCACTGCTCCAGAGTCCAATGGCGGCAAGCTTTACACCACTCCAGGCAACGCTTGGCATTGAGCATGGTGATCTTAGGCTTGTGTGCAGCTGCTCGGCCATGGGAACCCATTTCATGAAGCTCCTGACGAACAGTTCTTGTGCTGACGTTGCTTCCTGAGGCAGTTTGGAACTCAATAGTGAGTGTTGCAACCGAGGGCAGACTATTTATATGAGCTATGCGCTTCAGCACTCGGCGGTCTCGTTCTGTGAGCTTGTGTGGCCTACCACTTTGCGGCCGAGCTTTTGTTACTCCTAGACGTTTCCACTTCACAATAACAGCACTTCCAGTTGACCGGGGAAGATCTAGCATGGCAGGAATTTGACGAACTGACTTGAAGGAAAGGTGGCATCCTATGACTGTGCCATGTTGAAAGTCGCTCTTCAGTTCGGCCCATTCTACTGTCAATGTTTGTCTATGGAGATTGCATGGCGGTGTGCTCAATTTTATACACCTGTCAGCAACGGGTGTGGCTGAAATAGCCGAATCCCCTCATTTGAAGGCGTGTCCACATACTTTTGTGTATATATAGTGTAACTTTTTCTACATGACAGCGGTTCCACACGTTGCCGTGACGCAAGTTGTGTGGGAAAAATATAATTTGTATTTTATTCTGTTATATTTAATTTTATTCTTAGCCTACTATGTGTGTTGACTGTGATCAGGGTAGCTTAAGTGTGTCTTGTCTGTTTAAATGAACAAAATAGCTATTGATTTCATGTGCATGTCCATGTAGCATACGGGCAGCACAGACCAGTAACATAATTAGAATATGCCATTCAGTTCTTTTGAAAATGCTTATCCCGGCAGGAATGTGGTAAAAATGGGACTGTATGAATTGAGCTCAACATTTTTTGGCCAGATTATTATTATTTTTTACAGGTAACATGCCATAAAGTCTGTCTGTAAAGGGTATTAGAAGGCCCCTACATACTGCGGTTTTCCAGTGAGCTGCTTTGCTAATTGGCAGTGCGCTTAAGTGTTAGGAGAAAATATGGAAAGTGGATATCAAGATCCTTACTTTCTCTTTGCTCCCTCCTCTCCCGTCCTTTTTTCTCTTTCTCTCTCTTTCTTTCACAGGGGCTCCCCTGACAGAGAAGGGGGTGTAAGTATCACAAAATCATTCATGCTTTATCCAATGGATTAATCGGTCAACTTGTTCAACTGTGAAATAGTTCACAATTATTGAATTGTGTTGTCAATAAAGATGCTTAATAATGTCATTGCTGGAAGGTGAAGACATGATTGCCTATTTTACAAGCTCGGTTTAATACTGCGCAGTCCTTTAGGTGAATCAGCACTGTGACATTGGTGCCCCTTTTTCATTGACTCCAGAATCAAATGAAATGAGTCTTATTGTTGAACTTAACTGTTTTGTGAGGTATTGAATTTCCTTACATGATTTGATTGTATTTGTATTCTCTGTATTGTGGACTCGACTGTCATCATCCAGGATCCCCAAGAGATTGAATCGGTATTGAACACTATTGGAGTCCCGTCTAGTGTAGGATATGTAGTTACTATAGACTCTACTCTACTAGACCTTAGGTAATCCTTAGGTGTATAGTTACTAATTGGTAGTTTCTGTATCGGTAGCATTGAGTAGCCAATCACTTAGCGTAGTAGTGCATGGGTTGAGTAATCAGGATCCTGATTGGTGGAATTGATTGTGATCGTGTCATTCTGTTTTCAGTCACAGAAGAAAGCCAATGGTGCGGCTGTCAATGGATTCTCTGGAGAGATCGACTGGGACAGATATGTATGGAATCATCTTCCTTTGAACAAGCTCATATAAAAAACAAACCTATGATTATGTTACTGGCATACTCTCAAAGATCTATATGTCATGGACAGTAGATATTCTTCTGACCCTTCTGTTACTGTCGTTTCTAAAGATTCTGAGTGTATGTTAATGTAGAATCAATCGGTTGAGGTTAATTCCAATTCAATCAATTCAGGAAGTAAATTGAATTGACAGAATTTAAATGGAATTGAGCCCAACCCTGATTGCATGTTGTAAATACAGCGTGTGATGTTGGTGTGTCTGTTGCTCGTGTGTTTCAGAACACCCCTACAGTGGACGATGAAGGTTACAGTCTCAGGCCAGACGAGGAGGAGGGGCCAGGATCAGATATCCTTTATCATCTAGCTACACCCTAATGGAGCTAGATATGAACTATTTCACACTACATAGTACACCTACACCTAATACTACACCTATAGCACTATAGTTCCACCAAATCACAGATGACTTATAGCTTTTATGTCACAATATGAGCACATTGCTGTTTGTATGTAGAGTCTGTGTTTGACTGGCTGACTCAATGACTGACTTAGTGAATGACTGTCTATCTAGATCAGAAACATTTTGTATTCATCCCACCACAGAACAGCCTATGAGTACAAATCAACATTGAGACCGTTGAGCATAATTTCATCTCAGCTCAATAACAAACAGGCAGCCGAGAAATAACTGAGTGTTACTTCAACTCAATAACAGCTTACAGCATATGGCCTAGAACAACTATATATTGATTAGACTGATATTGCTTGGAGATTCGCCAGGCTTTTCGGAACCTGCTGTTCTGCGAGGAGATTCTACGGTCTCCTGATTAGAAGCTGTTGTATGCTGTAGTATCTAGTATTTGGTAGAGTTGTAGATATAGAAATGGTTTCCCCTAGTACAGATCTAGGATCAGCTTCGCCTCCCACAATCCTAACCTTAACCATTTAGTGGGGAAAATGCTAAACTGGCCTAAGCTCACCGTCTAGGGGCAACATCACCCTGCTCCTAGAAATACAATTGTAAATGACCTATGATCTTCAGATATTAAAAGATGACTGTCTTTAACGGCAACCCACCTGGCTCCAAACCACCCAAGGAGCACTTCTTCTCCTCCAGCGAGTCGGAGGGAGAGGAGGACCACAGGAAAAAGTTTAAGATCAAGATTAAACCTTTACCAGCGGAAAGTGCCAGCTGTTTGGCCCCCTCAGTAGATGAACTCAAAGCCTCCATAGGCAACATAGCGCTGTCTCCTTCTCCTCTGGTGAGTCCCTCCCTCCGCCATCACTGCTCTGCCCTCACTGGAGCCATGGTGTCATTTTCTCCTACTGTATACTGTATTCTAGAATGTGTTTGAATTGTTGCGTCTGCTTGCTGTTCTGTTCCTCATTAAGACATTCTTTCCAACGTTCAAAACACATTTCTTACGGTCTCTGTGTGTTTCTCTGTCACACCGCATGTCTTTTCTCCTCATTAATCCACGTATATGCCTGTCTGTGAGTGAATTATATTATCTCAGAGGCTCATTCCATCCATATACCTGTAGTAACAGTGAGCTAGGGAGAGAGACACTGGGGTTTGTTTACCCTCTACTACACAATACATTGCTGATGCTAGGGATGTTGGGGAGAGAAATGGTGGCTGGCAGGTCTTCAGCATTCTGCTGTGACCTCAGTGGACTACCAATTACTGGAGTGGAGTTTAACCCAAGGCAGATGTCTCTAAGCAGCCCACAGAAACCAACGGACACTGTGTTATTGAGTCTCATTATACACTTTAAACCGGAGAGAGCGTTCCTCCACCACAATGACGACAACTTCATGAGAAACCATGAGATTCAAACCTACTCAAATTAAAAACATCACTTAAAACCTTACATTAGCAGAGTGATCCAAATGAGGGAGAGGTGTTTAAGGAGTTTCTCTTTGGGATGGGGCCCCTCCCTTCCAACCCCCTCCACACCCGTCAGCCCTTCTCTAGTGTCATACCTGGTGTAAATAATTCAGCCTGGAAAGTGGGTATTCACAGTGAGGCCGTGATGTATGCTGTACGTACGCAAAGACCGTCTCTGGTCATACGAGAACCTTACAGACTCAATAATTCATCCATCCACTGGCTGTAGAGCCGCTTGCTAGCCGTTAGCTCACTAACCTGGAAGAGTGAGCAGGTGTTTGGTTGTTTTAAGGTGTACCTGGCTCTCTCTGTGTGTAGAGGACTTTTACAATATAGATCAGGGAATAGCAGACAGTGGCTGTGTGGTTCTGAGTGTGGCCAGTCAGTCATAGAGAGTTGTACTATGTCCTCCTTTCTGTAGGTCAAGTAATCACCTAAAACTCAATGTCAAAACCTTGTTCCAGAAAGGTCTGTCACTGCACTAGGTTAGGGGACAGAAAGGGTTGGAGACTACGTGCCATGGGTCTAGGAGAGAGCTTTAATGTAGAAGGATGTAACCCCAGGTCTTTCAAGTCCTTTAATATAGAGATGTATCCCCAAGCAACGGTTCCAACTCCCACGTCTGAATAGAAAGCAGTGCCACCTCTGTCCTATACTCTCCAGATTAAGTCTGTGCCAATTAGCATCTCCTCCATTTAGTAAAACCTTTCCAGTCTGTCCAGAGTGCTGGAACCTCTACCTTTTTACCTCAGTCATGAATTAAACATGAGTCACATGCTGGACCCTCACTCACCATTGCAACTGTGTGCTTACCCAGGTAGCCCTGGCAACGGTTACCAGGACATTGGCTAAAGAGAGCTGGGATAGAGAGCAAAGGTTAACAGGCTAAATCGAACAACGAGGTTATTTCCACATTTCCTTCCCTGGCTTTCTCTTGCTCCCTCATTTGATCTCTCCTGCATTCTCTCTCTCTCTCCTTCTCCCTTTCGCCTCTTTCTCTTCCTCCCTCTTTATCTCCCTTGACCTCGATGTCTCTGTATTAAAGTGGAATGTGGTGCTCTTAGAGGGGGATGGCTGTTGAGAAGAGAGACCGAGGAAGACTTGTGTGTGTGTGAGAGCAGATTATACTCCCTTGGGCATTTCTGTACACGGCGCAATAGATGTATCCTTTAGATTTTCCCTTGTACTCAACAACAATCACTATTGATTAAACATCCAGTCACTCATCAGATCAAAGTCACTTATCGATATACTGTAAATGGATGAACGAATGGGTGTGGAAAGTGAAATGGATGGACCGATTGGTAGATAGGGGATACTTATGCTCTCTCCGCGGCGCTTACGTAAATCAGAGTAGATAACTATTGCCACGCGTGTTTGTTTGGTCAGTCAATTTTGTGTCTACAGTAATTGTGGATGATCTACGATAACATAGTATCCCCTCTGCCTCTTTCTCCTCTCTCTCTCTCTCTCTTTGTCCTGCCTCCTCCCTCTACCTTCCTCCCCTTCTACCTGCTAACTTCTGTAGAGGAGTAGTCCGGTAAGCCTGTTCTTGGCATGTCGTTGTCGGTTTCTTTTTCTCTCCTCTCTCCCTCGATGTCTCTCTGTTAGCATGAATTGCACACTTGCATGTCTGTTTTCTCCCTTTCTGTTTGTGATTCGGCATACTGACTTTTCTCTCTAAGGGTCACATTGAATGCCTGGTGGGTGTCCATTGGGTCCATTGTAATAGAGTATGAGAAATATGCAATAGCAATACAACACACTCAGGTGTACTGGTGAACCAGGATTTGTGGAGAACAGGTTGCTCTGAATGAGAACCAATGGTTGTGGGATTTGGGACTACCACAGTACCAGCACGAAGACAGCTTCTGTATAGTGACCTTTGATAGGATAGAAATCTGGCTTCTTTCTCTCATAATATCCATGCACCTTTTGGCTAGCGGCTAAGACACAACAGCTCAGCAGATTATATGTGCGGGGTGTTTGTGTGAGTATGTGCTTTTATTTCAGTTCCTCTGAGTAAGGTCCCCTGAATCTGATTTTAAATTGAGGCTGTAGCAGTCAGTCAGTTGCATTCCACACGAACATAATGATGGGAAGAATTACAAGGGAGGTGGCAAAGGGCAGAAAATGATGCAGATATAAAAGGGAGATGGAGAAGGATACAGCTGAATGAAGCCACAGCAGGTCCACCGAACAGTGGAGAGGACCGGGCCAATTGGATCAGTCATTATGGGTTCTGTGATTTTCTCTCTCAACATATTGACATACACACCCATGCATGATCGCACACCCACGGATGAATCATCACGCTCACTCGCGCGCGTGAATGAGTCATCCGTGCTCCTCTTAAGCCCTTCTCAGCTCTCTGCTTTCTACTCCATTATGCATGGTTGATCTCGATAGCTGTGTTCAAGAGCATCAAAACCATAATGTATCATGGGCAAATTGTGACTGGCTGACTGATCTACAAATAATAAGGAATAGTTATTTATGATGCAAGGTGATTTGTAGATCAGTCAGTCGGCGGCCCAGTGTCTCACGTCAGATGCCATCACTTCTACGCGAAGCTCGTCCCTCAACTGATCTGTGGAACTCATCCCTAATTCTGAAAATCACTCCGCTCTCGGTAGATGACACACTGGCTACTACCGCAAACCATGTTCGATCAGCTGAGCAAACTTTCTCCTGCTAGCAGCCTATTGAAGGCTTGTTTGAATGGCCATACGGTAGCTATTTTGCCAGCTTGTTGATGAAGTTGTACTGCACCAAAGTTATGGAACTGTTCTCAGAAATCCGCATGTATCTGATAGCTGGCACTGTGCCTCGCTACTTTGAAACATGTTGCCAACGCGATAACA
Source organism: Salvelinus alpinus (assembly GCF_045679555.1). Taxonomy (NCBI): domain Eukaryota; kingdom Metazoa; phylum Chordata; class Actinopteri; order Salmoniformes; family Salmonidae; genus Salvelinus; species Salvelinus alpinus. The sequence goes on along the minus strand of NC_092091.1, from coordinate 41,977,402 downwards.
CCGCAGAGAGCAGTCAGCTGTGTTGTAGAACTCCGCACACTAATCACGCCAGAACAGATGTCATGAAAACTAATTTGTGCATTACCTAAAACTTCAATACACTAGCTAGCGGGAGTATTCAGCATTGAGTGTGTGAACTGATGTTTCATATGGATTGATTTGAAACTGGTTCAGCCAGCAAGCAGACACAAGCTATCTGATGTGCTAGCTAGCAAATTTTCGTGCACATTTCAAATTTCATAAATACAGATTCTACCACCACAAAACATCTTAGCTAGATGTAGAGTTGGGTGGTGAAGACTACCCAAAATTAGCTACAAGTTTATAGTTTAAAAAAAAAACTCTTGACAATGTCACTTTGGTAACATTTTCGAATGTTAGGACAGCATATTGTAGCCAAACATATTTGTAGCTATCCCATGTGCTTGCAAGTTATCAGACAGGTCAGATGTGAGACAATGTGGTTGATCTATTTTAAAGCACATTCAGGCTGTGGCTCATGCACTCTTAAAAAGCATGCTACTATTCGAACTGGCACGGCTAATGATGACACCACAGTCCTATTAAAATGTTGCAGCGCTCTGCTTGACCTGTCATTGCTCCAGTCACACAATGTTCCTGCCTCATTGCCCCGTCCACCAGGAAGTAGCCTACAGCTAAGTGCCGGAGCCCCTATACCAATTTTTTTTAAATAAATAACCCAAGATAGACCACAGGGTGTCGTTTCCAACCGGAGCAAATTAAGCGTTGTGGGCAGGACAAGCAAGGAGGTGGGCAGGGCCAAGCACAAGCTACCCGAGATCCCATTGGCGTGTTCTAGCATGTATTTGCATGTTTCATTTAGGGAACACCTACTCCTGTGAAGTGAGCGTATGCAATAACTCAATTCGCCATTGCACTCCTTCTAAAACAATGCAACTTTTTAAAAACTTTGAGAGGTTTAAGTCCACAAAACGTAGTGCACTCTGTTCGTAACAGATGATTGTGTAGCGACCGGCACAGACAGCGGTGTGTTATGTGGTAGGCTATTAGTGGGTTGTGTTGTACTTACCAGTGGTCGCGGGGTCCGACATGCCAATCAACCTGCTATCTGCCAATCACGGGGATGCCTGGAATGTTCTGATGCCGGGCATCCTGGGGGTTGGCGGAGTGGCGTGGAGGGGGGTTGGGCAGGGGGATGGAGCATTGGAAGTTAAGACCAGGTTTAGCCATTGTTCTCTCTCTTACGTCTGGGCTTCACAAGAGAAGGTCACGGTTGGCTTGTGGGGTATCTTTTGTTTATTTGGCGTGGGCTACGGCCAAACAGTAGCCTGTGTAAAGTTGGGTTAATAAACCGTCAATTCGTAAACTCAACCCTCTGTCTGGACAATTGTTCCTTTTATGATCTAGTCAGGTCATTTACAATAGTTTCGGGAGCAGAAAACTGTATTGAGCTCGAGTGTTTCATCTCTGAGAGAATTAGCAGAATATTGGCCAGGTTTCATCTAGCTCTAACGTCTCCCACTTTCTGCCACAGGATTTCCTCTCCTCTCACCATATTTGGTGGTGAAAAGAACTTAAAGAGATGCTTCAGATGTATACGTCCTGTGAAGTATCTGGCTCATTGTTCTCTCGTAGTGACATCACTATGACAGTAAACTACTGTACCTTTCTTTACCACTCTGTCTCTCTGGTGCGGCGATGACTAAGCTGAATTTCCATTACAGCCATTAATGGTGATGAATCTGGTTGGGCCTTTTGGAGAAGTAGGCTACTGGTTCTAACTGACTGAGTGTAACTGTTGTGTTGTGAGTGTAACTGTTGTGTTGTGAGTGTAACTGTATTAATTTGGAGAGGTGTGCTTTACTGATTCATCACTCTCTGACCAGGTATCTCTTCTCTCTTCCTTTTTGCTGGTCATAGAGACGTAGCCCGGTAAGTGTCCCTCCATTCCGTGTCTGTCCCTGGGGTAAATTACAAACGCTTTTTCTCACTCTGCTTCCTGTAACCTGCTGGAGGAGTGGAGGGGAGAAGGTTGCGGTGGAGTTGACAGTTGAAACAGATCAGGAAAATATTGCTAATTTTTCACCCAGTCCCTGGGTGAATCTGAATAGTCTTTCCTTGATTCCTCATAGCCTCTGTCTTCGCCGCCTCCTTGCTTCCTTCTGATATATTAAGGAGCTGGGTAGGAGAAGGGATGACACGACGCAAGAAATTGAGAAAGGGCATTTGAGATTCACCCCATCTGTCGACAGCTGAACCCTTTGATCTCTCACTTCAGACCCGCATTCTAGTGATTCCTCTCTCACTCTCCCTCCTCCCTTCTCCCTCTATTTTCCTTCTTATCGTGTCTCTTTGAGAGTTATTTCATGCACTGTATTCTCACTAAAAAGCAGCACTCTCTGTCTTGGTCTCTTGCTCTTTTTTATCTCTCCCTGCTCTCTCTTTCTCTCATTTTCTCTCTCTTTGCCTCTGAGTTTCTCTCTGTCTCTCTCACCATGTTTCTGTATCTCTCTCTCTCATTACACAATCTCATCTGTATTATATATCTGTCCCTCTCAATTTTGTGCAGGGTGTATAATGTTTTGGGCTTACACGAGGCTTCAAAGACCTACTCTTTCTATCTGTCTCTGACAGCTTTCTGTGACCACTGAACTCCCACTATGCACTGAGTGCACAAAACATTATGAACACCTGCTTTTTCCATGACATAGACTGACCAGGTGAATCCGGGTGAAAGCCTTGATTCCTTATTGATGTCACCTGTTAATTCCACTTCAGTCAGTGTAGATGAAGGGTAGTAGACCTGGTAAATAATTATTTTTAAACCTTAAGACAATTGAGACATAGATGGTGTACTGTACTGAAACCAATTGCTCCTAGATTGTTCCACAGTATTTCTGCGGTAGAGAGAACAGACCTAGTGGATCTCCACTTCCCTGTGGAGACAGTTGCTAAGTCAGCCCAGCCAATGCTCTCATCCGATTAGCTCATTCTTAGGCTACAGAGACCATTTTCTGACCTAGTGGATAGACTCCCTCCTGGGAATACTGTATCTAATGTGCACATTAACACAGTGTGACTCATGGATTTTTAAAACCCTTTAATATTTCCATATGAGTCATTTGAGTGTGAAATGTAATGTGTGATATGTTTTCTTGTCTTTTTTCAAATGTATGTGTTGTTATTATAGGGGTTGATGACAAAGGACTCTGGTAAGTACCTAAGTTGTCTCCTCTTGTTGTTTAAAGCTAAAAGCCTCAGGTGAAAAGCCAAGTCACTGATTAGCTTCAATGTGTTTCAGTTTGTATGATGAGTCAGTTGAGGTGAACGACTGTGAACGAATCTCTCCTCAGGTGAAGAGATACAGGTAGCTCGGCCAAGACGTCCTGCACCCATTGAGGTCCCCACATTGGCAGCCCCGGCGCTACAAGTCCCCAGGTACGTCTTTATCTGTTGCCCACTGACCTGTTACAGACTCGCCCCAGGTGCTGTGGCTGTGTAGTCATCCACTGGTCTGTACATCCGTAGTTTTACATGAACCTCTTGTTGACTTCCAGTCTCTGATGACAATCAGCAGTCACTGATTTAGTAACGTTAATTCGGAAGCTGATACATCCCCTTCCTTCCCTTATGACATGAATGCATCTCTCTTGTTGTAGTGTGCTGAGTGAGGTGACTGAAGCATGTTTGTCTTAGTTTCTGTGGTCGACTGATCGTCTGACTCGTCCTGCTGTCCCTGTCTATCCTTATCTCCATCCCTCAGCAGTAAGAAAGCCACAGTACCAGAGAATGCTACAGCCTACTAACCCTGTCTGTCTGTCCCTCTTTATCTCCCTCCCAGAAGTAAGAGAGCCCCAGCAGTACCAGTACCAGAGAAGAAAGCAGTACCAGAGAAGAAAGCCGCACCAGTACCAGAGGACACTGCAGCCTTATTTGGGCCTCCGCTGGAGACAGCCTTCGGAGAGCAGAAAACTGAAGGTACATCAACTTTCCTTGATGTTTGTTTGGTGTGTGTGTGTGTGCGCGCGCTGAGTGATTTAACCAGCATCGACATTGGTTCAATTACTTGAATTGCATTTAGTTAGTATTTTCTTTGTGAGATCAACTCGCCGTTTCTCTAGAAAGAAATCCAAGCAAGCACGAGAGAAATCAGATCAGGAACAAACTCTGGGATGCTATAAGAATTTGTAGTTTTCAACAGGAAAAAATTCAACTTAGTTCAGCGCAGAAAACATGCTAATTAACTACAATGCCCATAATCCACTGCCCGCCCTGTTTATCCAGGCCCCTGACACTCATGAGAGAGGAATGTACACAACGACGAGAGGGATAGAGACAGTTCGTGAAGTAGCTCTACACAATTGATAGTTGCAGGACTCTGTAATTTTGTCAGACAGCTCTGCAGCATAAGGAAGCTACTAGCTAGCCATCTAGTTAGCTACTAGCCTAGCTGAACAGGATGACTCGTTAGGGAGCACAGAGATTACGGTCACGTTTCCCTGCTCAGACTTTGCATGCATCAACCCATGGTTGCGTGCCAAGTCATCGACTGTTCCGTCGGGCACCAGATTGCTATAACATACAGTACTGTATGATGTGGTTAGTTGATATGTAAGATCTGGCATGCGTCAGCAACACCTGGGCAGAAGAACGCGTCCAACGTTAAGTTGAGATGATTTGAGATGAGTTGAGCAGAGATGAGTTGAGCAGAGTTGGTGACTAAAGAATTAAATAAAAGAAAGTCATCAAATAAAGTAATAAGACAATGGATGGTTTTCAATGTTTTGGCAATTGAATGTTCTCAGTATTTGGCATTTCAATTAAAAAGCACTAAAATAATTTCATGTAAAAATAAAAAATAAAAAAATAACCAGAAATCGTAAACTGTGATTCTTTTTAAAAATAAAACTCGAACTGACCTCAAAAAGCACAAATCTCTCAGAACTAGCGTGTGTGCGTGTGCGTGTAATTTGTAAGTCGCTCTGGATAAGAGCGTCTGCTAAATGACTTAAATGTAAATGTGTGTGCGTGTGTGTGTGTGTGTGCATGCATGTGTCCATCCCTACCTTGTTTTTCTGTGACCGAGCACTGTAACGACAATGGCTTGTCGTGGGAGCACTGACGCTGGCTGTGACACTGAAGACACACCGCAGATGCATAGCACCAACAAGATGGATGCTTCCTATTTCCTCCACTGCCTTTCGGCCACCTCTAAAGACACTATCCCTCTTCCCTTGTCAGCTGCACACACTGCCACTATGTCTTGCAAACTAAAACTCTCACAAACATGCTAGTGGTCAGAAGCACTATGAGGTAAATGAGATTCCACCTTGGTTGGTTTGTTGTTGTGTGGATCCTCCCCTCACCCCTCTCACAGTCAGGGTTCTATACTAGCTCTGCAGGCTCTGACTGGAAGGCTCTTAGCTTGTTATATAACTACCTGCCGAAGCATAGCTAATGTCACTACATACAGATCCAGCAGCCTTTGCTTTTTTTTTAACACACCATTCAGGGATAGAGGTTTCTCGACGAGGTTGTTAGTCCCTGCTGATATCCCTCTTTCTCAATGGAGGGGTTATTTAAAAGTACGTGATTCTGTGAGACTGATAGGGTTGCTATTCTCTATTTGTAAGTAACGGATGAGCTTGTATAAGATGCTGCTTTCGGTTGTAGGAGATACTCGCCACGACGATAACTAATTAAACTGATATTACCTCGTTACTTCTTGCTGTTTTTTTTTTTAGCAGTGATTGGTCGGTTATAGGCATGACACGTTTAGGTTAATGGTAATCTGGGTCCAAGAATTCAGATTCAATTCATGTCTTTATTGTAGATGCTAACATGCAGTATTTTAACATGCAGTTACCAAGAGGTATCTATTTTTAGCTTATTAAACTGACGCCCCCTCTATGTTATGTCCCCTGTCTGTCCTGAACGTAGCGGGTATATCTGAGCCAGTGATGTGTGGCGTGTGGGGTGCTCCTCTACCTGAGTCTGAGTCTGAGTCACTGAGCCCAGACTTCTCTTTCACAAGACCCTTCCCTACAGGCAGTAAGTTTTCCATTTGTGTTTGCACTTCCTGGAATGACTGCACGGAACCATCAACTCACCTCATAAACCACCTCACCCTCATGACTGAACCTAATGAGCGATCTGGACGGATGAACAGAGGGAGAGAGAGTCTGTGAACAAGTGTGCCATTAACTCTTCCTCGGCAGCCCGTACTAACCCTCTCATTTCATCCGTCATTAGTTAGAGACATAATTAAATCCATACTAATGTTGAGCATCATGATTCAATTGCATCTTCCTCCACTTCCCCCCCTGCATCTGCATGGATTATGGGCCATATGCATGGTGGTGTATGTAATATATGGCATGGGGCTGTATGGTAGTTCCCTACCTGTACTGTGCTGTGCTGAGCTGGTGTGGCGCAGCCAGGCACTAACACCAGGTGCCTCTAGATGGCGCCACCCTTTAGAGTGACAGGCTGTTCACGGATGCACTGATATCATTGCAGCTCCGCCCCCGCTTCCGCCCAAGAATGTACCGACCTCCCCCCCTCTGACTGGCTCCCCCTCTGCAGATGCTGCCGGTAAGACCCCTCATCCCTCGACCCCTCACTCCAGCCCCCTACCCTCTCTCCTTCCCTCTAACTTTTTCTTGCATTTGCTGTCTCTCCCACTCTCTCTCACTCATTCTCATACTAACTGCTCTGCTCCTCTCTCCCTGCACATGGCTCTGTCTGTCAGGTTTGTCAATAAAGGCAGAAGGCTCAGGGAGGAAGACCTCCGTCCCAAACCTGGACACAATTTTCGGCCCAGCGGAACCCCCTGCCTTTGGCGAGGAGTCTGCCGACAAGTGGATCTGCTTCAGCGAGGAGGATTCCGCAGCCTCTGAAAAACCGCCCCCTCCAACGTCCTCACCCCCTCCAGAAGATCCCCCCGCCCCTCCTGTACCCACCTCCCCTCTCCCTCTGGATGACCCTGTCCCTGCCCCCTCTCTCTCCCCTCTCCCCACCTCCCCTGCCCCACAGGAAGAACCTGTCTCTCCATTACCCACCTCCCCACCCCCTACAGAGGAACCAGTGCCCCCCCTACCCACAGTCCCACCCACACCTAAAGACCCTACACCCCCACCCTCACCACTTCCACCAAAGGACCCTACACCACCCCCCACTCCCACACCCACTGCTGTCCCCACTCTCGACTTAACCTCCAGCATCGCCCCTGTTCCCCCTGTCACCTCACCCCCCAGCGTTGCCCCTGTCCCCACTGCAGTCCCCTCTTCTCCCAAAGCAAGCACACCTGTCTCCCCCACCAGCCCCCCTGCCGCTGTGGAGGCACCCTCACGCACCATCCCCCCGCACCTCGTCTTGGCCGCGGAGGAACGGAGGAGTCCTGAAGCAGCAGCTCTGCCTGTCCCACCTGCCCCTCCGAAAGAGGACCTCAGTGAAACCACCACCACCGTGTCACCCAAAGATGTTGGCCAGGTTTCCCGTGTTGCGCCTCCCCCTCCTCCACCCCCTACGTACAGGGCAGTGGTGTCCTCGCCAGGACCAACGACAGGAGGAACGGGTAGTGGTGAGTACTCCTGAAGGCTAACCTCATCCTACACAACACCCCCATCCATAACAGCACAACCCACCTGACCACTGTCAGCATCAGTCTCAGCCCGTAGAGACGTGCTGATGTATAACGCAGTCAGCTAGTGTAAGCACATACTTAATATGTTGTCATTGTAAAATATTCTGTTCTTAATTGACTTGTCTGTATAAATAAATGTTGGATGATTAAAAACTAGGAACATAATGACCATCTATTTAAGGCAGTGATTAGGTTTAGGTGGCTTGCTGTTTGACTGGAGTGGCCCGTTGAAGTCAACTGTGAGTAGGAGAATTATATTCATTACGCTGTGTAATGATTAGATTAATGCTGACTGATTCCTATATCAGGGCTGATCACAATCCTCACATTAATACAGTATAAGAGAAGGTACTGTACAGAAACACTGCTCTTGTGTAGACCTACAGCTCGTCTTACAAAATCGTGTGTGTGTGTGTGTGTGTGTGTGTGTGTGTGTGTGTGTGTGTGTGTGTGTGTGTGTGTGTGTTATCAGAAAGAAGTGGGTTAAGATTTCTAAGCCAATGAACCCGTTGTTCCCTGTTGTCGTCTATGTAAGGTGCTTTACAATTATGACGGTCGTTATGCAGTATTGTTCTGTTGTAGACTAAAAAGAGAAGTGTGTAGTGTAGACCTGACTGTGTGTGTATTCTACGTGACCATGATGAGGGGCATTAGTTAGTTTAGTTTAACACATGGAACGGGACAACCGGATTCAGGACTGAAAACACAGCCGGGACAGATCCTGCTGACACAGCACTTCGGAATGCCGGGATGAGTGGGTATTCTGGCTCTGACTTTCTTGTCCCCCTGTGGGAAAATCGGCCCTCAAGATAAACAATAAAGTGACTGACTGAGACCAGAGTGTTTAAAAAATATATATCATATCACCCACTACTGCAGGGGTGTCAAACACATTTTTCCCCAGGGGCCACACTTGGTCTTAATTGAGGTTCAGAGGGCCGCACTGGTAATTTGTTATATTTCTTTGCCTTAAAAATTGGCATAAAATAGTCCTCTATCCATAGATTTTGGAATTTTCAATGCTCCTTTACTGTCAAGTGATTATTTGCGAGCTGGACAGTCAAAAACCTGTATGAATACAGGTCCATTATCATTTCTACACAGTTTCAAAAATATATATATATATTTATATAAAATATAAAAAACATATTCAAACCACCAGCGGCCAGATTGGACCCCCTGTGCCATATGTTTGACACCCCTGCACTACTGTCTGCCAAAACCTTCCTCATAGATAGCCATGGTGGACTGGTGTGTGTTGTTTCGCTGTCGTTCTATCCAATTCAATTTAGCTCAGTGGAAATTCAATCAAACATACTGTTCCGTCAACAGGAAACCAGGTTATCCAATCATTATTCTAGAATGAACTAGATGTTCTAGAGCTCGTGTCAAACTCATTCCACGGAGAGCCGAGTGTCTGTGGGTTTTCGCTCCTCCCTTGTACTTGATTGATTAATTAAGGTCACTAATTAGTAAAGAACTCCCCTACCCTGGTTGTCTCAGTCTCAATTGAAAGGAAAAAACAAAAAACCCGCAGGCACTAGGCCCTCCGTGGAATGAGTTTGTCACCCCTGTTCTAGAGAGACTGTCTGGTCAGTTTTGTTTTGATGTGCTAGGATCTCCCCGCATGTTTATTTTCGATTTCTCTGGACAGTGATGTCCTAGTGTTCTTCTAAGCCAGGTGTCCTCTTGTCCCCCTTGCAGGAGCGTCCTCTCCGGCTCGACCTGCTACACCGTCAGCGCCATCAGCTGTTGTCAGCAGCCCCACCCCGCCCCCACCTCCGCCACGCCCTTCCTCACGACCCAAACTGCCTCCTGGGAAACCTAGCATGGGGGACGTGGTACTTGATGATATCTTTGTTTACACTTGACTTACTACACACTGTAATAACACCCTACTTGCACAGTAACAACTCTTCTTATATATATAAAAAACAGCGTAGGGGATATGGTACGCGATACAGTAATAAAAACCTCAAACCTCGTCAAGCAGCACACTCCTCCTCGTAAACAATACCTTTTTTATACTTTATGGTACATCCGCAATTGACCTGTAGTAGATATTTGACTGTTAGTTTCAAGTGTTCTTCACGTTTATCCCCCCCCAAAAAATCGATGCTGAACTGTGAGGATGATTGAACATTAAATTACTGATAATTAAATCATATCACTAATAGGATATCTAACATGAAAACCTATCTTTTTTTCTCTGTCACTCTGTCCCCATGCAGAGCCGGCCTTTTAGTCCCCCGGTCAGTCACTCGTCCAGCCCCCCTCCAATCGCCCCCCTGGCTCGGGCCGAGAGCACTTCCTCTATCTCCTCCAACAACTCCTTGAGTGCAGCCACCACCCCCACCGTCGGTAAAGATCTCACTGTCTCTGTGTCAGGTGTGTGTACCGCGTCATCTCTCTCTCATCACTACCTGTGCTACTGTACCTGTGATACTGTTACAGTACTTGTGCTGTTACCTGTGTTGAGCGTTTGCTTCGGGTCAATCTCTGTGCTGCTGCTGAGATGGCGGCGTCCATCGGCTGCTGGTGCTTTTCTGTGACTCAACTCTCTCTCAATAAATCCTCATGCATTCCTCCAGCGGATGCTTGAGTTACAGTTATTCACTCAGTGTTATGTATTACACTCACTCAGTGTATTCACTCATTGTACACTGCATTTCTGTGAATGCGGGAAACGATTTTAAAGACTACAACATGCCTAATAAGTCGTAATGGAATGGTTAAATATACTGTAACCGTTCACTCAGCTAGGGGAGAATGTTACTGTCAGAAGAGCCGACAGTATATTACGAGGTCATTCAGTCAGTCATAAAGACACATGGTATTAATCCCAGAGAGCGTCATTTTAAATCATCCCTTAAACGAAGCATGATGTGGTAAATGTTTGCTGGGTATTTACTGTTTCGTTAGATACACAATGCGTACACTACCGTTCAAAAGTTTGGGGTCACTTTTCCTTGTTTTTGAAAGAAATGCACTTTTTTTTTAAAAATCTATTAAAATGACATCAAATTGATCAGAAATACAGTGTAGACATTGTTAATGTTGTAAATGACTATTGTAGCTGGAAACGGCTGATTTAAACAATTGTTTTAATGGAATATCTACATAGTAGTACAGAGGCCCATTATCAGCAACAGCATCCCGGAGTCGCCTCTTCACTGTTGACGTTGAGACTGGTGTTTTGCGGTTACTATTTAATGAATCTGCCAGTTGAGGACTTGTGAGGCGTCTGTTTCTCAAACTAGACACTCTAATGTACTTGTCCTCTTGCTCAGTTGTGCACCGGGGCCTCCCACTCCTCTTTCTATTCTGGCTAGAGACAGTTTGCGCTGTTCTGTGAAGGGAGTAGTACACAGCGTTGTACGAGATCTTCAGTTTCTTGGCAATTTCTCGCATGGAATAGCCTTTATTTCTCAGAACAAGAATAAACTGACAAATTTCAGAAGCAAGTTCTTTGTTTCTGGCCATTTTGAGCCTGTAATCGAACCCACAAATGCTGATGTTCCAGATACTCAACTAGTCTAAAGAAGTTTTATTGCTTCTTTAATCAGCACAACAGTTTTCAGCTGTGCTAACATAATTGCAAAAAGGTTTTCTAATGATCAATTAGCCTTTTCAAATGATAAACATGGGATTAGCTAACACAATGTGCCATTGGAACACAGGAGTGATGGTTGCTGATAATGGGCCTCTGTACGCCTATGTAGATATTCCATTAAAAATCAGACGTTTCCAGCTACGATAGTCATTTACAACATTAACAATGTCTACACTGTATTTCTGATCAATTTGATGTTATTTTAATGGACCAAAAAATGTGCTTTTCTTTCAAAAACAAGGACATTTCTAAGTGACCCCAAACTTTTGAACGGTAGTGTACGTCATGTTCTTTAGATCTGTGAGGAGAACAGTGGAATATTTATTTTATTTTTTATTTTACCGTTATTTTACCAGGTAAATTGACTGAGAACACGTTCTCATTTGCAGCAACGACCTGGGGAATAGTTACAGGGGAGAGGAGGGGGATGAATGAGCCAATTGTAAACTTTGAATATGATTCGCAACCTAAGTAGGCTTAGAGCGGAGAGCACACAATTGAAATGCTGATCATGCCTTGTGTGTTTCTCATCCCATACATTTTTGTATTTGAGTCGTGAGTTGTTTTTTTTCTCTCCACATTTTTCATCCATCCCATCATTTTTTCGTTCACAACGTGCCCTCTTTACTGTGACACTGTCCATTTTTTAAAATGTATTACCATTATTCCTGACAGGGTTTTTGATTTGTTTTGATTTGTTTTGATTTGCATTTGCTCTGTCCTTTTTTTTCTTTTGGGCTGTCGCTTGTTGTGATGTCAGAAGATGATGCTTTTGTAGACAAACTGCCCACGTTTGGGAGGCCCTTTGATTCCCTGGCAGGTACAGTATAGTGTGGATGGAGGGAGGCTTTCTGAGAGGAAGGGGGTGGCACCTAGGAGTGGTCAAAGTTCCACCCAAGCTTTGAAGACCGTCTGATGTCATAGGTCATCCATCCATTATCATTTTCTTGCTTTGTTTGTTTGTTTTTGTCAATCCATCTCAGAGTTGATGGCAGCTATCATATGAGGGGAGTGAATTTGAACTGAGATATTGGAGTACGCCACAGATTTCGTTTCCATTTTTCACTTGAATGAAAAGCATCCCAATGATAAAGCTGAAATGTCATGCATCTGTTTTTTATCATCCCACTCCTACAAGGTTATTAGTATTTTTTTTTTTATGACTGTCCATCCTTTGCTGCCCACATCACCATGGCAACATCCATTTTTGTGTGATAGTTATTATGTGTGTACTGTATGGAGTGCACTGTGTTTTCAACCATGCTGTTACTCTGCGGTGGTGTGTGTGTGTGTGTGTGTGTTCGTTCCTGTGTGTAAAGAGTGTAGCCTGTCTGAAGAGCTTCTGTGGCATCTGTGGGCACTCTCGATCCACACACACACTCTGTGATAGAAACAGAGCCTAGCTGCTTTTGAAGTCTGGCAGGAGAATTAGCCTGAGTGTCTCCAACTGGTTGGTATTCATCGCGCCACACTCATCCTCACCACTCCGATCATCACAGACAGGCAGGCAGCCAGTGAGAGAGCTCTCTGGTGCCCATATCCCAACCTACCCCCCCCCCCCGTACTAGACATCCCCTTAGCCTCTGCCTTC